>NW_011495069.1:11007017-11012266 GCF_000754665.1 Bison bison bison | reverse complement strand
GTTTCTGGTGAGATCTCTCTTCCTGACATGCAGACAGTGCCTGCTCACTGTGCCCTCACGTGGTGGTGAGAAAGAGAAAGATGCCTCTCTGATGTTTCTTCTTGCTGCTGCTAAGTCGCTTCGGTCGTGTCTGACTCTGTGCGACCCCAGAGACGGCAGCCCACCAGGCTCCCCCGTCCCTGGGATTCTCCAGGCTAGAACACTGGAGTGGGTTGCCATTTCCTTGGAGAAGACTCTTGAGAGCCCATCCTAAAGGAGATCAGTCCTGGGTGTTCCTTGGAAGGACTGATGTTGAAGCTGAAACTCCAGTACTTTGGCCACCTGATGCGAAGAGTTGACTCAATGGAAAAGACTCTGATGCTGGGAAGGATTGGGGGCAGAAGGAGAAGGGGACGACAGAGGATGAGATGGCTGGATGGCATCACCGACTCGATGGACCTGAGTTTGAGTGAACTCTGGGAGTTGGTGATGGACAGGGAGGCCTGGCGTGCTGCAATTCGTGGGGTCACAAAGAGTCGGACACGACTGAGTGACTGAACTGAACTGAACTGGAAAAATGAAAGTATTAGTCACTTACTTGTGCCCAACTCCTTGCAACCCCATGGGACTGTAGCCTGCCAGGCTCCTCTGTCCATGGGATTTTCCAGGCAATAATACTGGAGTGGGTTGCCATTCCCTTCTCCAGATCTTCCCAACCCAGGGATCAAACATGGGTCTCCTGCATTGGCTGGCAGATTCTTTACCACTGCACCACCGGGGAAGCCCTTTATATATATTCACTGCAACCCAAAATATATGTATGGTGCTAAAACTTTATAATCATTAAAAAAAATTTAAACAAATGAAATGAATTTATATATGTTACTATAAAGAGTAACCAAATTATATTAAAGATTGCTTGCATATGCATATTAAATACATATAGAATATACATATTTATCTCAAAATATATTTGTAAAGTATATTATATATAAAATATAATATACACATTAAATACATATTTATATTAAAATGTATTATCTATATACACTCAGAAAATCTCTGGAAAGAACACAAGAAGTTAGTTAAAGGACAGGGGAAGAAGGGAAATTTATCTTGTTTCATATTCATCTGGGTCTTTTAATTTCATACTTCATATTTTAAAATTTTAAACTATTAATACATATGACATAATACACAGAAGACACAATATAAAACAATGTACAACATGACTGTATTTTTAAAAAGCAAAATTTATATATGCCTAGAAAAATCTTGCAGATTACACCAATTTAATAGTGATCCATCTGGAGGGTAGGATTTAGGGGTCTTTTACTTTCTTCATGATATATTTTCATTATGTTTCAATTTTTCACAATGAGTATATATTACTTATAGGATAAAATTATCTTTTTAAAAACCCAAAATCTTTCCATGGACATCAACAGTGGACTGGTTCCAAACTGGGAAAGGAATACATCAAGGCTGTATATTGTCACCCTGCTTATTTAACTTATACACAGATTATATCATGTGAAATGCTTGGCTGGATAAAGAGTAAGCTGGAATCAAGATTGCCGGGAGAAATATCAATAACCTCAGATATGCAGATGACATCACCCTTAAGGCAGAAAGCAAAGTGAAACTGAAGAACCTCTTGATGAAAGTGAAAGAGGAGAGTGAAAAAGTTGGCTTAAAACTCAACATTCAGAAAACTAAGATAATGACATCCAGTCCCATCACTGCCTGGCAAATAGGTGGGGAAACAATGTAAACAGTGACAGACTTTATTTTCTTGGGCTCCAAAATGACTGCAGATGGTGACTGCAGCCATGAAATTAAAAGACTCTTGCTCCTTGGAAGAAAAGCTATGACTAACTTAGACAGCATATTAAAAGGCAGAGACATTACTTTGCCAACAAAAGCCATCTAATCAAAGCTATGGTTTTTCCAGTAATCATGTATAGATATGAGAGTCAGACCATAAAGGAAAGCTCAGCACGGAAGAATTGATACCTTTGAACTGTGGTGTTAGAGAAGACTCTTGAGAGTCCCTTGGACAGGAAGGAGATCAAACCAGTCAGTCCTAAAGGAAATCAGTCCTGAATATTCATTGGAAGGACTGATGCTAGAGCTGAAGCTCCAATACTTGGGCCACCTGACTCAAAGAACTGACTCGTTGGAAAAGACCCTGATGCTGGGAAAGACTGAAGGCAGGAGGAGAAGGGAACAACAGAGGATGAGGTGGTTGGATGGCATTACCGACTCCATGGATATGAGTTTGAGTAATCTCCGGGAGTTGGTGATGGACAGGGAAACCTGGCGTGCTGCAGTCCATGGGGTTGCAAAGAGTCAGACACAACTGAGTGACTGAACTGAATTGAAAATCTTTGCAATCGGTAAATATCAATCTTCTCTTTGGAGCAATGAAATATTTACATTTTGATATTAAGATTTTTGTTACAGATATGGTTTTTCTTTCCCATATTGAAGGAAAGAGGTTTATTATTTTGAAAAGTTCTTTTTTAAAAAATGACACTTAGGTTATTTTTCTTAGTAAGAGTTTTCTTCCCCAATAGCCTGAAAATCTACTAGATAGTCTTCTCTACTCATCATAAACTCTGTTTTAACTTTTCTCCCTAAAGAGTTTTCTAGTACAATCATTTACTCCTGAGTAATATTGAATATAAAAAGTATCCTCATTGAAAGGGGCTTGGAATCAAGTTTTTTCTTGTCATGTCTCAACTATTCTAAATATTTTTTACTCTGACTTTCATTTTAAAATGAGATTTTACAGGCAGGGAACAAATATGGAGAGTTGCCAGTCCAAATTAAGAAATATAAATAAACAGGGTCTAAAGGGAAACATTCTACCATAACAAAAGTGTTTTCTTTCAAAAACAAATGAAAAACAAAATTTGTTTTCAGGTGATACAGTTAAAATTTACTAATCATGATTAATAACATTTACTGCAGTTCCTACAAGTTTACTGAAAAATAAACAAAACTAAGGAAGGCCTGGCATGCTGCAATTCATGGGGTCGCAAAGAGTCGGACACAACTGAGCGACTGAACTGAACTGAACTGAATTGAAGGACTTCCTTGGTGGTCCAGCGGCTAAGAATCCACATTTCCATTGCAGGGGGCATGGGTTCAATCCCTGGTCAGGGAACTAAGATCCTGCATGCTGTGGTCAAAAAATAAATATAAAATAAAATAAAAGGACATCTAGTCATAAAGGAGGGGAAAAGTCTCTACCCCTTTAGATACTGGACCAGGGGCTACAAAATACCATGTATGGGCTTAGTCATGTCTGATTCTTTCTGACCTCATCGACTGTAGCCTGCTAGGCTCCTCTGTCCACGAAATTTTTCAGGCAAGAATACTGGAGCGGGTTTCCATTTGCTATTCCCAGGGATCTTCCCCACCCAGGGATCGAACTCACGTTTCCTGCATTGGCAGGCAGATTCTTTGCCACTAGTGCCACCTGGGAAGCTCACAAAATACTAATCTAGACATTTTCAACCTAGAAAAATCTATCCCAAGGCACAAGTTTGAGCATGGTGTTTAGCAGTATTTTGTGTCAATGGGCTCAGGGCAAAGAGAAAACCACAATGACAAAGGGCCACTGGCAAAGGATTTCCATTCTTCGATCCTTTTTGTTCCTTCCACAGTTCCTTACATTGATTTGAAAGAAGACTGCTGAAAGGGAACAAAAAAGAACTACAGAGAGGAAAACATGGAGAAGGTTAGAACTCAATAGTCCAGGACAATTTAAATGGAACAGGATCAGGCAGCAGCTCTCAACTGTAGGCTGCTACAGTTTCAATCACTACCATTTTGAGAACTGACTTCATATCCTTTTCTTTTCTATTCTTTGTTCGTCTCCATCTTCTGTTTCTCTCTGTCATTCCTATCTTCCCCTACTTTGCCTAGTTGTAAAAAAAAAAAGAAAAAAATCAAGATCTGACCTACATCTCAATAGTGTCTACCTCTGCTGTGCCTTTCTATTATGGAATCTCTACCTTTCAAAGGAAGGCTTTATCTCAATTTCAAAGCCATATGCCATAGCCAGGATTCTAAAGTGACTCACCACTAGAAAAGGTTGGAAATCCTCTGACCTACTTTAAAAAAAAGAGAGAGAGCCATAAAATGGCTATATTCACTTACCACGAACTTGCTTTTTTATTTCTTTGGCAGAATCCAGCCATGTCTGTAAAAAGAAGAAAAGGCATTCACATAGAACTCCAAAATATATTAACCACAGAGTACCAGTAGCAGGGTTACGGACCATCTCCAATAGTGTCTCCAGGTCAACCTACATTTCCAACGTTCTTTGCATTTGTTTCACATAGTATAGGGCTTCTGATCAGAGAAACAAGGAGTCAGACAATTGGGCTTGAATCCTAGGTCTACTACTTCCTGGCTTAGTGATTTTAAGCATCTCTGTACCTCAGTTTCCTCATCTATTAGAGGAAATAAAATGCGATATTAGAGGTAGTGCCTACCTCAGAGTTATTGTGAAGATTAAGAGAGTTAATATATCAAGTTTTTAGTAAATAAGAAATGTTAAATAAGCACTTGCTATTTTTATTATTCTGTAAAGCTCTACAACCAGGATTATTGATATCACCCGGACCTTAATTTTCACTCCAACTTTAACCTCCAATATCATTCGAGTTCTCCATGTCAGCACAGTACCTGGTACACGGTTCCTGCTCAGTTAACATTTACTGAATGAATAACTATTTTGCTTTCTCTGACTACTCTTGCCCACACTAAATTCTTCCTTCCCTGTTCTCCAACCACAGTTAAAGTCTGCACACCACGAAGGCAGGACTCCTCAACCCACTGTGGACCATGCAAAACTAACAGCACTTAAAAAGAGCCTCACCATTTCATAGGCAACTTGACTAAATTGAATTGTCTAAGAGATTTTTTATTGACATAAGACATATACAAAAAAGTACATAAAACATACGTACAGATCAATAAATTATCAAAGTGAACATACATCATTATAGGTACCCTAGGAGCCCATTCCATGCCTCCTCCCAATCCCCGCCCCCTCACTATTCCCTCTCCCAAAAGTTTAGAATGGAATTTCAGTTGTATTTAGAAGAGTTAGGTATCTCTTCCTCACCCTATACCACCCAGGGCAAAGTCCAAGGTGGCCATCCCTGCTCTACCCAAGGAGTGGGCTTGATCACCACAATCTTACATTATATATTATATTATTTTGAGGGCTCCTTTGGTGGCTCAGATGGTAA
>NW_011495069.1:11006165-11006887 GCF_000754665.1 Bison bison bison | reverse complement strand
GGGTGGGTGTGTGTGGGTGGGTGTGTGTGGGTGTGTGTGTGTTAGTCACTCAGTCATGTCTCACTCTTTATGACCCCCAGGCTCCTGGAGAGGAATATCAGAGAAGGCAATGGCACCCCACTCCAGTACTCTTGCCTGGAAAATCCCATGGACGGAGGAGCCTGGTAGGCTGCAGTCCATGGGGTTTCGGAGAGTCGGACATGACTGTGCGACTTCACTTTCACTTTTCGCTTTCACGCATTGGAGAAGGAAATGGCAACCCACTCCAGTGTTCTTGCCTGGAGAATCCCAGGGACGGGGGAGCCTGGTGGGCTTCCGTCTCTGAGGTTGCACAGAGTCGGACATGACTGAAGCGACTTAGCAGCAGCAGGACTGTAGCCTGCCAGGCTCCTCTGTCCATGGGATCTCCAGACAAGAACGCTGGAGTGGGTTGCCATTTCCTTCTCCAGGGGATCTTCCCGACCCAGGGATCAAACCCGGGTCTCCTGCACTGCAGGCAGATTCTTTACCATTTCAGCCACCAGGGAAGCCCATAGAAAAGGTTAATAGTGAACAATCAATACGTCTTTAATTCTTAGAGACAGTTAGAAAATGTTTCTCAAAAGAATGTTTAGGGGGGAAAGGCCCTATGTTTCCCAGGATTCACTAGTCCACTGGCTTCCCCAGAAGGGGTTTTTGCAAAGATGAGAGAAACTGAAACTAGATTATGATTCAGAGACATC
>NW_011495069.1:10991031-11006065 GCF_000754665.1 Bison bison bison | reverse complement strand
TCAACTTTTTTGCCCAGAAATATTTTATCTGAGGAAGGGGGACAATAAGCCCTTTTTTACACAGCCAGGTTTGTACTTTGCTGTATAAACAAACAAATTCAGCTTTTTTATTGGACACTTTTTACATGACTTTATACATAAATATATCAATGAATATAAATAAAGCAATTTAATGTTTTCTCATTAAAAAATAAATAGGCTAGTAAGAGCTACTATAAGGAAATAAAACTTGCTGATACGACAGAGGGCAGATGACACTAACAAAGGCGAAAAGTTTTCAATGCAACTAACAGTTTTGTACCAATGTAAGCCCTGGAAGTTCAACTGCAAACTGAAAGAATTTTCACTGCTGAATGCCTTCAGATGAGCCAGTTCCCAGCAATTTAAGAATATTGGGTTCATAGAAAAATTATAACAGTGATTTTTTTTTTAAAGTAGGTACCAGTACTTAGTGACTTTATTTATATGCCAAATTCAAGTGTTCTCAGATACTGTAACATACACCTGAATGGGGTACACACACATAATATAAAAACATTTGATTTTATCTCACTGAGACTGTATAACACAAATACTTCTCAGAATATTTTTCTCAGTTCATGGGAGAATTTGCTAACTCACAGCAGCAGAAAGCTTTTCCCTGTGGTTTTAGAGACATTGAGTTACCTTCGATCTTCCCTTACTAAGTTACACTATATCTTGGAGAGGCAGGCAGGCATAAATACATTCTTAACAACAATAAATGAATTAAACCAATTTTGGCAATGAGGACCAACCTAATTGTTGTAGTTATCTGCTTCAAAATCAGCATAGGAAGAAATACAAATATATGTTTAATAAATACTTTCTGATAAGAAAAAAAAAGCAAGTTGGGGAGGTCAGTTTCTTATATTACAAGCAGTCTTCTCACCTTTGAGGTTGCATTATCCCAAATGGCCAGACCAAAGTAGTCTTCTTCCAAAAGATTGAGGTGTTCACATACTCGTTTAAGTAAATCTTGTCCCTTAGCATGTTTCTGCAAAGATATACATATTTTGGTTGAGGTTTCTACTTATTCTTTTATTTATTATGAAATAACATAAAACATCAGGTTCCAATTTCCTCTTTTCTCCTTGGTTACTAACACTTTCAGATGGCTACCCAGTGTAAACAGAACAATGTAACGAAAGTCCTGTTTCTTAAATTGTCGGTTTAAATATGCATCACAGAGATGGTTGCTTGGAAATGGTGCTGCAATTCAAAGCAAAATCCCACATTCCCTGCATCAAGCATCCCCCATCCTCCATCTTAAACATTACATTCTTTATTTTTGGTGCACTATTTCCTGAAGCTTGCTGTGGGCTACTGTCAGTCACCGTGAGCACCTGAAACAGCTAAATCAGCTGTCGACACTGATGTTAACAGTGGCTATGGAAATCATCAAGACTATCATTCCCAGAACAAAAGTCTCAAGTCAATGAGCTGTGTCTCAACTCATGGCCATCTCTTTCAGAAAAATGCATAAAGTATAAGATTTTAGATGCTCTATAGACATTACTCCTACAATTGTGCTCCAAATAATTTAACATTCTTCTACCTAGAAAATCAAACCACCACCAATTTGAGATACTTATATTCCTGTTTATAGGGCTGCTGCTGCTGCTAAGTCGCTTCAGTCCTGTCCGACTCTGTGCGACCCCATAGACGGCAGCCCACCAGGCTCCCCCGTCCCTGGGATTCTCCAGGCAAGAACACTGCAGTGGGTTGCCATTTCCTTCTCCAATGCATGAACAGAAAAGTGAAAGTGAAGTCACTCAGTCGTGTCCAACTCTTCGAGATCCCATGGACTGCAGCCCACCAAGTTCCTCCATCCATGGGATTTTCCAGGCAAGAGTACTGGAGTGGGGTGCCATCGCCTTCTCCGGTTTATAGGGAGGAAATGCCATAACTTAGGGACTGAGATTTAGAGTCAAAAAGTCCCAGCCTTTTCATTTACTAGCTAAACAACATGAGTTGATTCAATTAATATTTCTGAACATTACTTTCTCATCTGTAAGATAAGATTATTTATATCTGGTCTACCTAACAGCTGGAAATGTTGAAAAACTTAAACATGATAATACCTTTTGAGAAATAGTTTTAACATTTCAAAAAATTAGAAATCATTGGCACATCTACATGACACATACCCTTCTCTCAATGAGCTGTTATTTTTAATGACTATTAGTAATTCACATAGTTGCTAATTCATTTTTAGACTTATCCCATATCATTACATCATTTTCTTCATTTTCTCCCTTCTGTGTTTCTAAAGGACAGAGATGATTTGAGAATTCTTCACATACAGGTCCCTACTCTCTTCTTTATACTTCCAAAATTCAGAAGTCCTAAAAAGTAAAAGGTGACGTTTATTTTGTTTTTGTTCAAAGCTCATCTGAAGGGAAATTCTAACCTGATCCATTATGGGCTACTTTTCATTTTTATTTATCCAACTTAGAGTCTTCATATATTTTACCATAGAAATAACATGCTTGGTCCTGTGCCTACTGCTACACACTTGACTGGGTGTATTATAAAATTTCCATGCCACCAGGGAAGCCCGAAAATTTCCACAGTATGTACTTATTGCTTTTCTAAAGCCCCAAATATTTTGAATACCGAAACACATCTGCCCCCACGTGCTTCAGATAAAGGGATTCCTATCTAGATCTTGATCTGAGTGTGAAGAATGAATGCGGAATAGCTTTCTCCATCTCTAGACTAGTTAGTAGTGAGAAGCAGAAAGAGCAGACCCTAGATCTCCTCTAGTTACTAGGAATAGTAGCCATTTTTAAAATGCAACAGTGTATTTTTCTTATTTTTCAAAACTTCAAAGGGGAATTTCTATTAATAAATACAATATAATATTTTAGACTACTTATTTGTGCTTTGATATATTTGCATATAAATAAATCAAATTCAAAATAATGTTACATACCTAAGATACAAGTATATATGAGTTATATGTATTAGAAATAATCTCAATAATTGCTTTTTATCAAGCATATTATAATTGATAATTACTGCTCTAATTAAAAAAATAGCTGATAGATTTTCAAGGATTTTAACTTGTCTTGAAGCAAAAGAATAATTAAAATATTAATAACTCTGACATTTCTATTCTTGATTCAATTATTTATTCTTCCTGGAAATAAGAGAATTTTAACAAATGGCATTACTTGATGTAAGCTTTTTATATCCTATCTCATGGAGCTAAAGAAATGCATTCAATAAACCAAAGCTTATTAGAGTTTAGATCTGGGAGAGCAAAAATGAACAGGTAAGTAATTTTTTTTTTTTGACAAGTACAATTATGGGGACTGCTAGACCTAGAAACTGAGGCTATCCTGGGAAATCTAGTCATGGAAGGCCACTCTATAAATAACCTTTTTTTTCTTAAAATTATTTTGGGTTATAAAAGTAACACATACTCAATTCACAATACATATATTTGGCAGATACAGAAAAAACTGGAGATGAAAATAAGACTCACTCATAATCCTTCCACACCTCCACCCCTAGAAAATCACAATTAACATTTCAGTCCATAGAAACAGTCATTATACAGGGTCTTACCTCAGACCACAGCACCGCTTTGAAACATGAAACAATCTGTACGCGTTCTAACTACTGGAAATCGAAACGCACCCACCTCCACCACACATTCGTAAACTGTGTCATCCAACAGAGAAACCTTGCAGTGCATGCTTCCGTGCCTTCTGAGGGATTTCTGGGGAGCTTTTAATTCTCTCTCTGCTTTTGATTCAGGACCTTCTTCTTTTACTTCTATTTTAGAGCACTCCTCAAGTCCTCCTTCTTCCTTAGTCTCAAAATCTGGATCTTCTCTGTGTTCTTCCTGAGCAGGCTACATAGCCATGACATCACCAAGTCAGTAATAAAGACACTTCACACAACATGCTGTACACATGTTTGCTTATAATGTGGCTACCAATAAAAGCACTAACTGAAGAAGAAAACTGTTAAATACAAGTGATAAGAAGATTAAATAATTTTTTTCTATAAGAGATAGGATCTCCCCAAAGATCCACAGATTCTGCTAGTCTCAAAACTTTATAATATAAGGTAAAATTTGCTCTTTTTCCCCTAAAACTGAAGTGGGTAGCCATTCCCTTCTCCAGGGGATCTTCCCAACCGAGGGATCGAATCTGGATCTCCTGCATTGCAGGCAGATTCTTTACCAGCTGAGCCACCACGGAAGACCCCTGATACAAGGTAAAATTCTATCTTCAGGTGGAATGTCATTTTTCAAATCAATAAATGAAGGTTTCAGGTAAACTAGAGCATACCAATCTGTTGCTCTCAGCACTATACATTTTTATTGGCTATACCATTATCTATTCTTAAATTCTATCAAAATCTAAACATCTTTGCCCCTTGCTCCTCAATTCTAATGAGGTAGCCTTATGAATTGCAAAATAGGCTGTTATTTGTCATGCGGTCTAAATTTTATGAATGGCTAAGAGGGGTTCCTGACCAATTTAGAGCAAAAGGCAACAGATGTAGTAGGCTAACAATTGCAAATACCAGTGATCTAAATTTTTACCAGGTATCAACCATGACAAATGCAAAGAAGATTCAGAGAAGCAAGAGATCCACTGAAATCTGGATCCCCTAGGGCAATCATTAAGTCATTCCAAAGCAATACAGGTAAGTGAGACGACATTTTCGCATACCCCTACTTACTTTTTACACAATAAAACTGCTGAAAGATTCTTAACCGAACCTCACTAATCCTTTTCTTTCAAAAGAAAACATACTTGACATTTGAGAAGGAGGATTTAATTATTTGGCTCCTGCTCCTCCTGCATTAGATACTAGTGAAGTGAAGTCGCTCAGTCGTGTCCAACTCTTTGCGACCCATGGACTGTAGCCCCCCAGGCTCCTCTGTCTGTGGAAAATCCTATCTGGCCTATCCCCACTCTACTAGTACTCTTCATGTCAGTACCCTGTTTGTTGCCTTTGTAACATTTATGACGATAAATAATTATTTTGTATTTACTACTTTTTTTGTCTCTTCCATTAGACAATAAAGTTATCAAGAGTAGAGATCATGTTTGTTCAATAACAACAACAACAAACATTTATATAGAAATTACAATGGGTCATTACTGTTCTAAAAGCATTACTTATATGAACTCATTTAACCCTGTGGGAAGTGTACTATTGTTATCTCCCCTTGACAAATAAAAAATTGAAGGCAGAAAAGTTAATAAGGTAGGATCATACAGTCAACAAGTCACATACCAGTCAGACTCCAGAATTCATGATCTCTTTGCCGTATTGTAGTTTTTTATTTACCAATGTCTGTCCAGCTTAGGGCCTGGCACACACAGTAGGTTTTCAGCAAATTTGTTGAGTGAATAAATTAAAAAGTATTTAAAAATGACGCATGGTTTCCAAAAAACCCAAAGTACCCTAGATGAAGGCCAGTGCAATCCTACAATGCAAACTCAATTTTAAAAAATCCTGTATAGAAAAGGACCATTAAAATGAAATTCTACTATGAAATCAATGAATGAGATTTTAGTTAAATCTAAAATTTGTCATTTGTTTCAACTTTAGTACAAATGTTATGATCTTTAGACAAAACAGACTAATCCTGATTCAAATGCTAACTAAAACAAGATAGAGATTTTTCAGTACATAAAGCAAAGGGGGAAAAAGGCAGCTAAAAACCTCTTGAAACTACCAGGCTTCCTGAAACATAACATAATTTAACTCCTTTGGTATTCCTAAAATTAAATTAAATTAATGACACTAAAATATGTGGTTTCTCTGCCTTTACTGTTTATATATTTTATTAACTAAGTAATAACAACTAACATTTACTCAGTGCTTATAGTATGTCAGACAATGTCTTAAGAGCTTTACATATGTATCTTTTTTAATCCTCATAATGCCCAAGTATGGTGAATATTATTATCCTCATTGTACGGAGGAGAAAATTAATAAAGCAAAAGTGTCACTTGTCTGTGACTGAATCTTCTAGTCATGTACTATAAATAAAACTTTGTCTTCAGCCTACTTTAACTAATAACAAATACATAATAACAACCTTATCCTAAATTTTACTTAGAACTTTTAATATACACGCAATATTTTCATAAATACATATGTTATTTTTTAAATCTAATAAAACTATATAGCCCAAGTCTGAAACCTATAATAGAAACATATAGGACTTACACATTTTACAATGTATAATGCCCACATGTTTCAAAAATAAAATACTTAGAAAACAACTCTTAATTTGTAATTTATTAAGCCTGAAAACAAATGACATGCCTAGAAAATAGTTTGAGTTGCAGTACTAATATTTTCCCAAGTGTTTTGGACCGATGACCAGGCTCACACTCATTCTCAGTTTAACTACACCAACAATTAAGCCTCCCCACAACTACTATATATTACAAAGGTGATATAAAAGAGCTAAATTTCTGCATCTGTATCTTACACTCTGTGGAAATATGACCTAGTTGTAGAAAACAACAAAGATAAGGTAGACATAGTTCAAACTTATTACCTACTTCTGGGTGGCCTCAATCTATCCCAAGGCTTTTATAAAGATTTCCATAAAAGAACTACGTTTGTTGATAAATTATCCCATTTCTAATAATTCCACCAAAATGAACTCTGAACCACTTCACTTCCTTCCCCCTCACCATTAAAACTCCTGGACTTGTTCCATTATTATAGCAAAATGTAAATTCATTTGATACATTTCTTTCATTTTCTCTTTTTTGATTTAGACAGTATAAGTATCTTTTTTTAAGTCTTTATTGAATTTGTTAAAGTACTGCTTCTGTTTCATGTTTTCATTTTTTGGCCAGGAGGTACCTGGGATCTTAGTTTCCCCACCAGGGATTGAACCTGTGACCCCAGCACTGAAGGTGAAGTCTTAACCACTGGACTGCCAGGGAAGTAACATAAGTATCTTGACCACGTGAATTTCTTTAGAGCAGAAACTCCAAATTGTTAGTATTACTAACAATACTTCAATCAACTAGCTAGTAAGAAATCCTTCACCTCCCACTCAATCCCATCCTCTTACCTGTGTTTCTGCACTGCTTAATGAATGGAGATCCAAGGATGGGTCTGTTTTGAGCTCAGGTTCAGGAGCTGCAATTGGGGCCTTTAAAATGATTTCTTCATCAAGACTGGCTCCAAATTCTATCTCCTTCTGGCCTCCTTCACCTTTCTCTTTAGCTGACTCTACTTCTTTGCCTTCCTCCTCAGACACCTGAGATTTAGGCCTTTTGAGAAATGAGGAGAACAGCCGTGACAGGCCCCTGTTTTCTGATGTCCGCTCCTTGTTCTTGGTCAAGTCTTCATGTGTCGGAGTGTCTCCATTAGATGTTTTCAGCTTCTGCTCACACTGATTATCTCCCTCAGCTGCTGTTTGAGAAGCCTCTTCCAACTGAGTTTCCTGTTGACCGGAGCTTGTGGCTCCCTCACCCTCTTCCTTCTGCGGTTGGTGCTGTGGATTTTCAGCCTCAGCCACTAAACTCTTCTCTGTTGTCATGATGTTGCTATTAAAAAGAAGATGGCAAAGGGTGTCTCTTAGAAACAGAATGCATTACTGAAGGCAAAACCCTCAATCAGGTCAAGGGTGACAGAGTTAGTATCTTTAGGTATTTAACCACCAACAGACAGTGCTCTCATCCATTAAACATGAGACTTTCCATTAAAGCACAAAAATATCTTACCTATACACCCTGGATAAATTATTAATGCTTGACTTGCTAAAGTTATGACATAGAGAAATTAGCTTAAAATAGGACCCCCTGAAAGCCAGCTTAGTGAAATGCATATTTTAAATTCAAAGCTCAAAACTATGTATAGCACAGTTTTATCCCTCCTAAAAAAAGATCTTATTTATACACTGTTCTTTGACAGCATCAATCTGCGGGTACAAGGTTTGTAGAAATTATCTGCAAAGTTCTCTACATCCCAAGAGATGATGGGATTAAGATTCCCCAGCTCTTCAGTCTTATTGTTTATATTTCTCAGAATGCATATTAAGAACAGAAATGTAGAATTCTGATCATTTATCAGACTTGGCAACAGCAATGACAAGTATACAGTTAAAATAATCACAAAACAAATCCTTAGGATTTTGTGTTACAACATTAAATCGCCAAAGTCTCTGACTTGAAGTTTTTTAAGATCTTTTTTCCTTCTGACAAATATGATTTAGAATACTCATCATTTTTAAGAGCAGCAGGTAACTATTACAAGAGAGGAAAATAGATAATAGAGAAAAATAAAGATGAAAAATAGAGAAGAAAAATATTGATTAGAAAGCAAATACTGATTCAACTGTAAGAGAAGAGAAAGCAAGCTGTAGGCCTCACATATTCAAAAACTTGTTGATTTCTAGCTTCTTTCTCTCACAACTCCCAGTGCTATTAGTCAAGTTGCATAATAATGCCAAAGAGTAATGTCACTAAAGGGTAACCACCATACCAGGGAACAACTGAGTAATGAAATTGACTAATTACTTTGCCTAGTCAAGGCTATGGTCTTTCCAGTAGTCATGTATGGATGTGTGAGTTTCTTCACATGTATGGACTGTGAAGAAAGCTGAGCGCCAAAGAATTGATGCTTTTGAACTGTGGTGTTGGAGAAGACTCTTGAGAGTCCCTTTTACTGCAAGGAGATCCAACCAGTCCATTCTAAAGGAGATCAGTCCTGGGTGTTCTTTGGAAGGAATGATGCTAAAGCTGAAACCCCAGTACTTTGGCCACCTCATGCGAAGAGTTGACTCACTGGAAAAAGACTCTGATGCTGGGAGGAATTGGGGGCAGGAGGAAAAGGGGACGACAAAGGATGAGATGGTTGGATGGCATCACCGACTCGATGGACATGAGTTTGAGTAAACTCCGGGAGTTGGTGATGGACAAGCAGGCCTGGCGTGCTGCAATTCATGGGGTTGCAAAGAGTCGGACACGACTGAGCGACTGAACTGAACTGAACTAAATAATGACCTTACATTTTGATTCACTGCTATACCTAAAAGTACTCCACCCAAAAAGCAGTGTTTACATTGTCTTTGCTTCTGCTCCATGCTGTTTAGATGAAGTACATCTAGTTTGGATGCCAAAAATCTGAACTGATGAACCATATTTGGCCCATTCCATCCTCAGACCCTTTACACTTGCTGTTCTCTCTCTGATTTTCCACTCCTGTATATTAGAAAGCAGGTCCCTCCTCCTCATTACTGCCTCTGCTCAGATGTCACCTCTTTACAAAGGCTTCCCAATCACATCCTATCTAAAATAATGGCCCCCCAGATGGTCTCATAGCATTTATTACTATTTACAATTATCCTGTTAACCGGTTTTTGTCTTCTTTCCCCCCAGCTAAAATTTAAGTTCCATGAGGACAGAATAGTACCTGGCACATTACAGGTATTTAAAAAGTCTGTTGAATAAATTAATTTCAATTGAATACACTTGACAAAAACTGCAAAGGTCTCCTCTAAATTATTTAAGTAAATCTACTTCAAATGCATAGGTCCTATGCTAGGGATACAACAGTAAACAAAACAAGTAGGTCTATGTCATCATGGAGTTTATAGTCTTGATTCAACTTTAATCAGTATAATGAAAGAATATTTAAGAGAATTCTTATTTACAATATGCTGCTGGCTGCTGCTAAGTCACTTCAGTCGTGTCCGACTCTGTGCAACCCCATAGATGGCAGCCCACCAGGCTCCCTTGTCCCTGGGATTCTCCAGGCAAGAACACTGGAGTGGGTTGCCATTTCCTTCTCCAATGCAGGAAAGTGAAAAGTGAGAGTGAAGTCACTCAGTCGTGTCTGACTCTTAGCAACCCCATGGACTGCAGCCTACCAGGCCCCTCCATCCATGGGATTTTCCAGGCAAGAGTACTGGAATGGGGTGCCATAAATCTAAATAATTGTGTATAAGTGGAACAAAGTAGTGCAAAGGGAAGGAAGCTAATGGCATCAAGCACTATTTCTGTGTCAGGCCCCGGGGTCAGGGACATTATCTACATTATTTAAAGTAAGCCTTTCAATAACCCTGAAAGGGAAAGTGGAACTGCTTAATCTCATCGTTGAAGAAACTAACTCAGAGTAAAACTGGCCCAAGGTCACACTGATAGTAGGTGACAAACCACTGTAAGTGATACTGAAATAAATAAAGGCATATTAATAAAAGGAAAAGCCTTTATATGAGTTCTTACTGCTGATCTACTCAAATTATTCTATTTTGAGCATTAAAAATATTTTTAAATAATCAAAATATTCACAGAAGCATATTCTCCAGTTTCATCTACTAAGTCACCAAAACTAGTCTATGCTAATAAAAAACACAATAAGGCCTTTATAAACACTACTTAAACATTTACCAACCAATGTATATTCTGAATTTGCTACCCTTGAGTGAGGTACACTTGTCTTAATTCCTCCTTATATTAGGAGTAGGCAATTGATTTTTCCAAGGTTCTTTTTCTTTAATCTCTAAATAAGCAAACTTGACCCAGAAAGAAAACATGAATATCAAACCACCAGTTACTCTTAAAGAGTTATGATTTAAGAGCACCAATTTACTTCAAACTTCCTTCACAAAAATAAACAAGAGGACAGGCTGAGGATTGAGTGCTATTTTCCATGGATTTTGGATATGACTTTATCATTCATCTTACTGAAAAGACACAGAAACCACTTCTACATTGAAATGTTCCTACACAACAGACTTTACAACAAGGTCTCTCACAAAGATCCATAAAAAATTATAAATCTTTCGTGAACATTTTAGCAGACATGAAAATCGCTTAAATTCAATTCTAACAATCTTTTACTTGTATTTTTCAATAAATAAAGAGTATTTTTCTTGTGTTTTCAATTTTTTATCATTAAAAAAACTGAAAAGATCTTCTAAGGATATTCCTATAATTTCTTTCCCATGAAAAGATGTCATCTCAAAATAGCTGAATGAGTATGAGTACTCAATTGTTTAAAACACACACATGGTTACAATTTGTATGCTATATGTGTGCTTGTTAAATTTTAATGTGTGCTGAATCACCCAGTAATCTTAAAATACAGATTCTGATTCAGCAGGTCTGGAACGGAGCCTAAGACTCTACATTTTTAACGAGCTCCCAGATATTGCCAAGGCTGCTGGCCCACTGACCACACTTTGAGTAGAAAGGCAGAGAAAACTATTATCTCTTTGGAAACATACTCAAAATGTCTCAGAAACAAAGATGGGAGAAAGCTACCTTCAGAAAGTAGAATGTGAACAGCGAGAAATAGTTGACACAATAAATGCCCAACAAATGCTTGCTGAATTAATGAATGAATCAGCAAAGAATGCAGTATACTATTAAATGTGGAAGCTGACCACTAACATGTTTTTAGAACTCATTTGGTATTTAATCAAAAGTTAATCGAATCCTTCTACCACAGATCTGTGGCAATTTCAAGTTGTCCATGCAGCCCTGACACCTGATTACTTGACACCTGACTTTCTCCATCGATATGATCTCTTGTGAGGCTTCCCTGGTGGCTCAGCAGGTTAAGACTCTGCTTCCAATGCAGGAGACATGGGTTCAATTCCTGGGTGGTTAGACAGTTCCATTGATATGAACCTCTTTGCCACATTTAGGAAGGAATGATCAAGACATATGAATAAAGAATTAGAAAACAATATCTATCAATATAAAACCAATATACTTTGCCACACATAATTACACTCATGCTTAAAAAAAAAAAGCTAAATACAAGTAACAAAGAGATGAGAACACATTATAAAGAACAGGTACACAAGCAGAAGGGTAAAAGAATTCTCTTAGAACATACAGAAACCAACCTCAGGTAATACCATAAATGCAAGAAAACAACCAGGGAATCAGACAACACATTTTCAGCAGAGACGCTACAATTCAGTCTATACAAGGATAAATGGAATAAAATTAATTATTAACAACAGTTTTCATATATGTCCTTTCCAGCCATGCACACGTGGGTAGCAATGCATTTAGTAAGCGTCACAAGAGCAAAAGGAGGTAGGGAGGATGGGGAATATTACAACTGAAACCAATAAGTCAGGCAAGTATCTCCAGTTAACTCTGAGACTGATGAGAATTAAACAAAAAATAAAAAACACACACAAAAAAGTCCTACAGGTCATTTCCTAAAAGCTCAAATAAACTCATCCTGACAAATCTGTTACACACGCAGCCAGGTTCTTCACAGTACAATAGGTAGGATGCGTAACCAGGAACAGAGATACAAAAAAGTCAAGCAGCAAAGACAGGATAAATGCTCCATAAACAGGCTCTTCCTGTGTAAATGATACTATTTTTATTCTGGATACAAAACCAAAAGGAGTTGTCTGTTTATTTAATGTCAGAAAAATGTCTTCTGATTTTAAAAAAGGGAATAAAAGATCAACATAGCCAAGAAGACAGTGATGAGTGGTCTCATTCCATCGTGATCCTAATCCTTCAAACCCGAGGAATTATACTCCATCTGTTCTCAAAGATACACTTACTTTAATAGTGTACATCTGTTGACTTCAGGCAAATCAGATCTTCACAAACCTGATCCTGAGCAGATTGCAAGGGCCGGATGACATCTTTCATTTTTTTGGTATCTCTTTCTAACAGTACAGTCAGTGCCCCACTAATGTTTTTTAGGTGGAAAACTTGGTAAAAACACGACAGTTTGAAATGACTAAGAAAATTTCCCTTACAGGCACCATTTAATGATAAAATTTAATTATTGGTAATACTCCTCAACTTAGTTCACTGAACATCTATCAGTGTTTACTGGGTGCTAATCATATATAAGGTTTTGGCTCATCTGAGAGGGAAACAAAAAGGACAAAATACAATTCTCAAGGAGATAAGACATATACACAAATAACCAAGACACAGGTAGTACTTGGCGCTTAATCAGGCAAGGCTTCATGAGTGGAACCAATTAAGCACCAGAGAAGTACAAAGTACTTTCAACTAGAGTGATCACAAAAAGTCTTGTAGAAACCGTTTTTTAAGCTGTGCTTTGGAGGGTGAGCACAAGATGTCAATAGAAAGCAACCTGAAGTGCGAAGAACAGATGAAATTCCAGATGAGGAACTGAACCAGCACTAGTAGAATACTGTAGCTATCCAAGAACTAGTTAAGTAGTCCAGACTAGGTGATATGGGGCTACAAGGACATAAGGTGAGAACAGGTACAATTTAAAATGAATCATAGGAGAAGGAAATGGCAACCCACTCCAGTATTCTTGCCTGGAAAAGTCCATGGACAGAGGAGCCTGGCAGGCTGCAGTCCATGGTGTTACATGACTGAGCATGTGTGCATGAGGGTGGAGGGTCACGGGTTGGTAGCAATAAACTGGTAGAACTAAAAAAATAAAAATAAAATGAATCATAACTGAAATACTAATAATAGTAGCTACCATTTATTGAGTACCTATGAAACACCATACATTACACACAATTTACCACGTTATCCTAGAATCACTCTAAACGGTAGGTGTTTTCATTGCCCAGATAAATATAAACTGGTTCTGGGAGGTTAAATTTTTTGTCACAGATCACAGAATTAAACCATGTTTTAATGAAACTATTAATATACTACAAGCTGATGGTTCTATTGTAAATTCCCAGAATAATGTCTATCTTTCCAAATCTGGGTACTTCTATCCACTGTTCTCTGCTAAAGAAACCCCTATCTGGAACTCTCCTACGCTGTTGGTGGGAATGTAAATTGGCACAGTCACTATAGAAAACAGTATGGATGTTCCTTAAAAAACTAAAAATACAGCTACCATATGATCCAGCAATCCTACTCTTGGGCATCTATCCAGAAAAGACAAAAACTCTAATCCGAAAAGATACATGTACCTCAATGTTCACAGCAGCACTATTTACAATAGCCAAGACATGGAAATGACACAAGCCCCCAACAACAGGTGACTGATTTAAGGAAACGTGGGGGGTTGTGTGTGTATGTATAATGGAATATTACTCAGCCACTAAATGAATAAAACATTGCCATTTGTACAACATGGATGGTCCTAGAGAATATCACACTAAGTGAAGTAAATCAGAAAAAGACAAATATTATATCACCCATATGTGGAAGCAAAAACTAATGCAAATAAATCCATACACAAAACAGAAACAGACTTACAGACACAGAAAACAAACTTGTTACCAAAGGAGAAAAGGGAAGTGTGGGGAGGGATAAATCAGGAGTACTGGGTTAACCAGAAGCAGAAGATATTAGGAAGAGGGGGCAAGAATACACAGAAGAACTACACAAAAAATATTTTCATGATACAGATAACACGATGGTGTGATCACTAACCTAGAGCCAGACATCCTGGAATGTGAAGTCAAGTGGGCCTTAGGAAACATCACTATGAACAAAGCTAGTGGAGGTGATGGAATTCCAGTTGAGCTATTTCAAATCCTAAAAGATGATGCTGTGAAAGTGCTGCACTCAACATGCCAGCAAATTTGGAAAACTCAGCAGTGGCCACAGGACTAGAAAAGGTCAGTTTTCATTCCAACCCTAAAGAAAGGCAATGCCAAAGAATGTTCAAACTACCACACAACTGCACTCATCTCACATGCTAGCAAAGTACTGCTCAAAATCCTCCAAGCCAGGCTTCAACAGTATGTGAACCGTGAACTTCCAGATGTTCAGGCTGGTTTTACAAAAGGCAGAGGAACTAGAGATCAAATTGCCAACATTCACTGAATCATCAAAAAAGCAAGAGAGTTCCAGAAAAACATCTACTTCTGCTTTAGTGACTCTACCAAAGCCTTTGACTGTGTGGATCACAACAAACTGTGGAAAATTCTGAAAGAGATGGGAATACCAGATCACCTGACCTGCCTCCTGAGAAATCTGTATGTAGGTCAAGAAGCAATAGTTAGAACTGGACATGGAACAACAGACTAGTTCCAAATCAGGAAAGGAGTACGTCAAGGCTGTATATTGCTACCCTG
>NW_011495069.1:10986872-10990893 GCF_000754665.1 Bison bison bison | reverse complement strand
TATCATAACCTCAGATATGCAGATGACACCACCCTTAAGGCAGAAAGTGAAGAAGAACTAAAGAGCCTCTTGATGAAAGTGAAAGAGGAGAGTGAAAAAGTTGGCTTAAAACTCAACATTCAGAAAACTAAAATCATGGCATCCGGTCCCATCATTTCAGGGCAAATAGATGAGGAAACAATGGAAACAGTGAGAGACTTTATTTTTTTGGGCTCCAAAATCACTACAGATGGTGACTGCAGCCATGAATTTAAAAGACGTTTGCTCCTTGGAAGAAAAGTTATGACCAACCTAGACAGCATATTAAAAAAACAGAGACATTACTTTGCCAACAAAGATCCATCTAGTCAAGGCTATGGTTTTTCAAGTGATCATGTATGGATGTGAAAATTGGACTATAAAGAAAGCTGAGTGTCAAAGAATTGATGCTTTTAAACTGTGGTGTTGGAAAAGACTTTTGAGAGTCCCTTGGACTACAAGGAGATCCAACCAGTCCATCCTAAAGGAAATCAGCCCTGAATATTCATTGGAAGGACTTATGCTGAAACTGAAACTCCAATACTTTGGCCACCTGATACAAAGATCTGACTCATTTGAAAAGACCCTGATGCTGGGAAAGATTGAAGGCAAGAGGAGAAGGGGGCGACAGAGGATGAGATGGTTGGATGGCATCACCTACTCAATGGACACGAGTTTGAGTAAGCTCTGGGAGTTAGTGATGGACAGGGAAGCCTGGCGTGCTGCAGTCCATGTGGTGGCAAAGAGGCGGACGTGACTGTGTGACTGAACTGAACTAAAAGATACAAACTCTTATGCAAAAAATTAGATAAGCAACTATATAACACTGGGAACTATATTCAGTTCCTTTTAACAACCCAAAATGGAAAATAAGCTGAAGAAAAAATATATATATAACTGAATCACTTTGCTGTATACCTGAAACTAATACAATATTGTAATTCAAGTACATTTCAAGAAGGAGGAGGAGAAAGAAAGGAGCAAATTCCTATCTGTTAAGAATTTATGGATAGGCTTTCAATCTGGCCAAGACTACCCCTATTGCCACCAATTTCAAGTTCACAATTTACGTACATATTTCTCTTCCCATGGAGTGTATGTGAAGGTGGAATGGGGAGACAAGGAAAGACAGACAAAGAAAACAGATTATGAAAGAATGTTATGAAAGATTATGAAAGAAAGGCTAAATAGTTCAGACTTTATTCTGAAGGCAGTGGAGAACCACTGGGCATTTTTAAATAGGGAAGCAGGTAAACAAAGTGGAAGCAGGACAGACCTAGACGCAGAGAGAGGCTCAACAAATGACTGGGTAAATTCAGGTTATCAGTGAATAAATTCACAGTGGGTATCCCTGGGGAAGATGAAACCAATCCTGAGCAGATAAACTTGAAAAGCCTTGCAACTGCCCTTAGTTTTTCTAGCTTGTTCTCATTAGCATGTTTCTCAACAACCCAGGCAATTTTATGTCTGAGCCTGAAGACATTTTTATAACACTTCATTAACCCACTCTGATAAATGGCTTAACAGAAGAGGTCTAGCATTAGATCCAAAAGAGAAAAGAGAAAAGAAGTGAGATGGATATCTCACAGGCACCTTCAATACATGTCCAAAATTAAACTCTTGCATTCTTTTTCCTATACCAGGTTCAAACACACCATCCAGATGTTCTAACCAGAAAACCTAAGTGCCATCCTTGGCTCAGCCTCCTCCATTTCCCTTCCCAATCAAGTCCATCTGTTAGTCCTATAACCTCCCAAATAGATTCAGAACCAGTCTATTTTCCACCTTCTGCACCACTGTCCCATTTGTGCAAGCCTCCTTCACTTCTCCTTGTATGATCTCAACAACCTCACCTTGTTCCGTTTTCCTCCTGGCCTCTATTCTATGGTCACGCTAGCCAAGTGCTTTCCTGGCTAAAGTCGTTTGTGCGTGCAATTTCCTTGGACTGGAATACACCCCACCCCCTGCAATAAATCTGGTTTCTTCTTATACCTTGCAATTCAGCTTGAATAATTCCTCCTCAAAGCAATCTACCTTGACAACCCTAATGTCTACATAAGTCTGTCCATAAGTCCCTTCCCTAGTTCTCTATCCCAGTACCTACTTCCTTCCTTCACAGTCCTCTTCTCAATGTATACAATCACACTTGTCATTTACCTGTTTAATGTCTGTCTGCCCCACTCCAGCACCTCCAGCCACACTCTAATAGCCCTGAGAGAAGGGCTGTTTTCTCTTCCATGGTATACTTAGTACCTAAAACAGAACTGGTGCTGCTACTCAGCATAGAACCTAGGACTTTGAACAGAACC
The DNA here is from genome assembly GCF_000754665.1 of Bison bison bison. Classification (NCBI taxonomy): domain Eukaryota; kingdom Metazoa; phylum Chordata; class Mammalia; order Artiodactyla; family Bovidae; genus Bison; species Bison bison. The sequence continues at coordinate 10,988,566 of NW_011495069.1, read as the reverse complement.
TAATACCTAGCACAACACTGCAGACACTCAATAAACATTTGTTCAGCAAATGGATAAATATATAGGAAAAATAATAACATACGTTTGTTGTTGTTCAGTTGCTAAGTCATGTCTGACTCTTTGTGACCCCATGGACTGCAGGATGCCAGGCTTCCCTGTTCTTTACTATCTCCTGGAGTTTGCTCAGATTCACGTCCATTGAGTCAGTAATGCTAACTAACCATCTCATACTCTGCACCTCCTTCTCCTTTTGCCTTCAATCTTTTCAAGCATCAGGATCTTTTCCAGTGGGTCGGCTCTTCTCATCAGGTGGCCATGGTATTGGAGCTTCAGCATCAGGTTAAACTTAGGTTTAACCACATTAATTATACATATACAGGATGGAGGTTGTCCAATTTAACAATGAAAGTGAAAGTCGCTCAGTCGTGACAGACTCTTTTCAACCTCATGGACTATAGTCCATGGAATTCTCCAGGCCAGAATACTGGAGTGGGTAGCCTTTCCCATCTCCAGGGGATCTTCCCAGCCCAGGGATCGAACCCAGGTCTCCTGCATTGCAGGCAGATTCTTTACTAACAGAGACACAAGGGAAGCCCACTCAAGTGGGTAGCCATTCCCTTCTCCAGGGCATCTTCCCAACCCAGGGATCGGACCCAGGTCTCCCACATTGCAGGCAGATTCTTTATCAGCTGAGCCACAGGGAAGCCCAATTTAACAATAGTTCATAAGAATTTTAAGGTTTTGATTGTACACACTCCAACAGAGATAAAATCCTAAAGGAGCTAACAATCTTTAGCTACATTTCTAGATTTACAGTGGCCAAAATGCTCATTTGATTCTTCAACATATATTTTCTGAGAATGTTACAGTATTCTAGGCAATATGGTAAGCAGTGGGCTACAATACTGAGAAAGATAAATGTAATTCCTGACCTCCTGGCCCACAATCTCCAATCACAAGATCATGGAAAGTAACAATGTCTCAGTTCTTGTTATATATATTACATCTTAAACCTTACATTCAGCTCTGGGCAGTTTAAAGAAGCCAGAGTCTGTCCAAAGAAGAGATATAAAATGATGATGGAATTTGAAAACATGTCATAAGGTAAATAATTGAAAGAAACTGGGATACTTAGCCTAGAAAAAGAGAACAGAGAACAGGGAAGTGATTGCAGCCCTCACAAATTTCCAGAGTTGCCAAATTCTATGTGATTCCTAAAAGAAAACTCAAATTAGTCAGTGGAAATTACAAAGACACAGTTTTCACCTCAATATAAAAGGAAGAGATTTCTAATAATTAGAGATACCTAATAATTAAATGACTTGCTTGGGAATAGTGAGCTTATTATCACTGGAAATATTTACTTAAAAGCTGAATGACCGTCTGTCATGGATGCCAGAGAAAGGATTCTTCCACTAAAGTGGGTTCTTGCATTAAATGACCTCTAAGGGACCCTGGGTGTTCTTCGGAAGGAATGATGCTAAAGCTGAAACTCCAGTACTTTGGCCACCTCATGCGAAGAGCTGACTCATTGGAAAAGACTCTGATGCTGGGAGGGATTGGGGGCAGGAGGAGAAGGGGACGACAGAGGATGAGATGGCTGGATGGCATCACCGACTCGATAGACATGAGTCTGAGTGAACTCCGGGAGTTGGTGATGGACAGGGAGGCCTGGCATGCTGCGATTCATGGGG
>NW_011495069.1:10972597-10986772 GCF_000754665.1 Bison bison bison | reverse complement strand
GATGGACAGGGAGGCCTGGCATGCTGCGATTCATGGGGTCAAAAACAGTTAGACACGACTGAGCGACTGAACTGAACTGAAGGGACCCTGATGCTGGGAAAGATTGAGGGAAGGAGAAGAGGCAACAGAGGATGAGATGGTTGGATGGCTCACCAATTCAATGGACATGGGTTTGAGCAAACTCTGGGAGATAGTGAAGGACAGGGAAGCCTGGTGTGCCACAGTCCATGGGACTGCAAAGAGTGAGACATAAATTAGCGACGGAAAAACAAGGTTCCATCCAATGCTAAGATTTTACAGATAGGAAGGAAGGTAAGGAAAAAAACAAAGGGACATTAGAATAGTGGTGCAATTGGGTTATTTTTTAAAAGACTATATTATAAAGTCAGAGTTACTATTTGGGTTTAAATAAGGGGAAAAACCAAAAGTAAAAAAAGGATAAAAGGCCATTTTACTTCTCTAGTCAGAAAACAGAATTCAGTAACATTCCTTCACACAGAAAGAAAACAATGTTCAAGTACTGAAGTGTCAGAAAATCTGCTATAAAATAGTTTGTTTCCCAATAAAATCAATAGTTTGTTTCCCAATAAAGTCACTCTCCTCAAAACCACAGGGAAAGTGTTTTTCATTTGTAACTCAATTTAAGTAAGCTAATTAGTACTTTTAGAAAAATAGGAAAACTATTTATGTAAAATATTAAAATGGTAGCTTAAAATACACAAAAGAAGTTCTTTGTGATTCTTCTTTCATCCTCCCCAAATTATTTGGACCTTAAAGTACTCCTTATGTGAACTTTTCTTGCCATATTGAGTGAATCAGGAATGTCACTCAGCATGAACATGCTGTTTTCAACAACTTTATTTTTAATTTAAGTCATTTCCATGGTGACTAACACCATTGAACCAACTCATTCAAAGATATTTTTAAATAAACAAACTCTTACTCATCTCCTTCTAAGAAGACCAAAATATACTCTTTAGTTCCCCACAGAATTCAAGCTTGTACTTAGATGATGTCTAGACATATTCTCAGAGAAGGCAATGGCACCCCACTCCGGTATTCTTGCTTGGAAAATCCCATGGATGGAGGAACCTGGTGGGCTGCAGTCCATGGGACCGCAAAGAGTAGGACACGGCTGAGCGACTTCACTTTCACTTTTCACTCTCATGCACTGGAGAAGGAAATGGCAACCCACTCCAGTGTTCTTGCCTGGAGAATCCCAGGGACAGAAGAGCCTGGTAGGTTGCCATCTCTGGGGTCACACAGAGTCGGACATGACTGAAGTGACTTAGCAGCAGCAGCAGCAGACATATTCTAAAAGTATAATACCTGGGCTCTCCCAGAAGAGTGCACTACCCTCATGATAGTGCTATCACAATAGGAATCACTGAAGATGTGACACCAAAACATTCATTTCTCACAGAACTGAGTTTTACTCCCTTTAATTGTCAAAATGTGTTAGCCATTCTGAACGGAGATCTTTATTAAATGGATTATATGCCCCTTGTTTCATTTAAAAAAAAAACCCAGAGAACATATTAAATCTTTATTGACTTAGTCATCATTATGAACCTCAATTACTATGCAGAGCTAATGTCCTCAAGGACTAGTTGGGTTTATAAGGATGGTGAACTCTGCCATATGGATACCTGAGAACTGGGGTGGGGGGGCGGTTATGTATGTATCTGCCTTTAACAGTTTTCCTGTTTGTTCATTTCAACAATTAACTTGTATTTCTTGCTGATGTCAAGATGGTCTGCCAATGAGTTGTTGTTGTTCAGTCGCTTAGTTGTGTCTGACTCTTTGCGACCCCACGGACAGCAGCACGCCAGGCTTCCCTGTCCATCACCATCTCCCGGAGCCTGCTCAAACTCATGTCCATTGAGTCGGTGATGCTATCCAACCATCTCATCCCTCTGTCATCTCCTACTCCTCCTGCCTTCAATCTTTCCCAGCATCAGGGTCTTTTCCAATGAGTCAGGTCCTCACATCAGGTGGCCAATGTATTGAAGCTTTAGCATCAGTCTTTCCAATGAATATTCAGGACTGATTTCCTTTAGGATTGACTGGTTTGATCTCCTTACAGTCCAAGGGACTCTCAAGAGTCTTCTCCAACACCACTGTTCAAAGGCATCAATTCTTCGGCACTCAGCCTTCCTCATGGTCCAGCTCTCACATTTATACGTGACTACTGGAAAAACCATAGCTTTGAGTAGCTTCCGACATTTCCTTTTCTAATCTGCTGTTAGTCTACCATTGAATAGGAGGTCAAATTGACAAATGTGTTAAAATTGTGTAAAAAATAAAAGAAGTGCAAAGGAAGAGTAAGATTAATGCTTCACATTATTCATTGAAATAATTTAGTCCCATGGATTCTGTGGTATCTACTTCAGCCCTTCAAATATAAACCTTTGAGGTTACCATTATACTGTGACTAGTTGAGACTGTTGGATGACTTTCAGATAAATCACTCCAATATAATGACATTCTCTTTCTTTACAAGTAGAGATCAAGAGTCTTTAATACTATTATTTATATAAAGTGTTACATTTCATATAAACTCTTTTGGAAAACCAAAAACAAAGTAACAGTTTAGCCTGAAAATGAAACAGAAAAGGAGGAGAACTACTTAACAGCATCAAAAATCTCAAGGCAGATACACGAAAATTTCTAGTTGCAAAGGGGGTTTGGCTAAGACTATGGAACTTTTCTTACACTCTTGTTTTTATTTTATTATCTTAGAGAATTCAATCTAATAATACTTACTAATTTTAAACTCAAGAAATTCCCTAAGATTTATTATACTGGCAAACTTCACTTTAGCCAGAAAACTACAGTAGAATAATTAAATATCAAATGTCATCTGATTAGAGTGTACGTATGAATAAAACACTGGATCATAGCTTGCATTAGCAGATATTGTGAAGATTGGAAAATGTGCTGTGGCTGTCATTCAGTATTGTTAAATGTGAAAAATACACTACAGTCTATCAGAAGATAAAATGCTTTCTCATACAGTGTTAACACTGGCACAGAAACAAGATTCAATAATGATGGAGTATTTCAAACAATCCACTATTTGCTAAAAGCATTCAGTAAAATTATTGACTAAGCTTGATGACATTTTTCTCTCTCAAAAAGGAGATGTCCTATTATTGTGTTCTTAATTCTGAGCAATACAGAATAATTTGTTGGTGACATGAATATATCAGGAAACTTGGCAGAAAAAATAATTTCATAAAGTTTTTTTTTTGGCCACCCCAAGTGGCTTGTAGGATCCTAGTTCCCCTACCAGGGATAGAACTCAGGCCCCCTGAGTGGAAGCATGGAGTCCTAAACACCGGACTACCAGGGAATTCCTCACAAAGTTTTTATACTGAGAAAAGAGGTAGGTCATAGTCAAATATGTGAGCTTATTATAAACAAATTTTTAATTGTTTTAAACTTATTTTATTTAGCTGCATTGGGTCTTAGTTATGGCTGCTGGCTGGCTTAATTGCCCCATAGCATGTGGGATCTTAGTTCCCCCACCATGGATCAAACCTGTTTCCCTGCATTGGAGGGCAGATTCTTAACCACTGGACCACCAGGGAAGTCCCCATAAACCAATCTGTAAACACTTAAAGAAAAGTAAGGCATGACTGCATGGCCAAGGAATCTACACGCATATAGAATTTGTAAGGATAAGGCAATTCTGGAAAGTAAAGTTCATTCATTACATTTCACAGATATACATTAAGTGCCAGATTCTTTTCTAGGCCCTGGGGATATGGCAGTGAAATTTTCTCTACATGATCAGAAATTTTTAGAAAACATGAGGAAAGTATTAGAGACAGTCATGAACAGCAGGGAGATTATAGAAATATATAATGAAGTTTTAAAAATAGCATTCCAAAGGACTACTTACAAAAATGATCAACAGTCTGAACCCTAACAAAGGCTAGTGTGATTCCCCCACACCCGAAGGCAAAAAAAAAAAAAGAACAAACAAAACAAAACTTCTAAAAATGGCAAAAAAGAAAGGAGAGGGGAGGAAAGAGAGGAAAAAAGGAAGGTCAAATTCAGACTATAGCTTTGAGAGAAAAACAGAATAGTGTTAATGTGTGCCAGAGACAAAATTAACTGTGCTCTTTGAAACCAAACAACATAAAGGAGGGTTTATAACCAAAGATAATTTAGGCTATTATACGTAACCTTATATGTTAAAATGTGTTTAGTTCTCCAATCCCACAAAAACCTTATTTCAAAGTTCAGAAGTGACTTGCCAAATTTGATCTAAGATTCACTAATAAACCTGAGTCTTTACCAAATTCACAGTTAGTATGACTGAATCAGAGTTCAAAAATATCTCAAGCTGGAAAGATGCATCAAAACCAACAAGAAGGAATTTAAAACAATGTAAGGTTTCCACATTGAAGCTTGAAAAATAATGACAAAGAAAAAGAGTGGAAACAAATGTCCATCAATCAGGGAACAGATGGGGACTTCCTTGGTGGTCCGGTAGTTAAGACTCTGTCTGTACTTTTAATCCAGGGGACACAAGTTTGATCCCTGGCCAAGGGATTAAGGTTCCACATGGTGTGTGGTGCAACCCCCCCAAACATTTTTTTAATAAAAAAAAATCAGAAAACAGATGAAGTTATTAATAATAAATTCATAGGATGGAACTATAGCAGTGAAAATGGACTGTAACTATACATATGAACACAGTGGAATGTCACGTTTGAGGGAAAAAGCATACTGAAGAGTATGTTTTGTGTAATACTATCTATATAGAATTGAAAAACATGCACTATCATATAAACTGCTTAGAAACACATAGGTAACAAAAGTACGAAAAAATGCAGTCACAAAATGTAAAAGAGTGGTTATTTTTGAAGAGCGGGAGAGTAATGAGAATGGAGACAGGTACCGCAGGAACTCAGCTTTATCAATTATGTTCTATTTTGTAAACTGGGGAATGTTTATCTCCTTCTATTTCTTAAATATTTTACAAAAAAATTTTTTTAAGAATTACATAATTATATTATGGGAAAGACAACTTGGTAGCATTATTTTTAAAAGATTTCTTATGAGCCAAAAATGCAGTGTGGTTTCTAGAAAGATTAACATAATCTTGATGAAAGTGTGGTATCCAGATTATGGAATTAACTGAACTGTTGCATTCCTTATAGTTAACCACAGAGTATTATTTCATTCTGAGCACTACAATTTAAGCAGGACATTAACCAAACCGAGAATATCCAATGACCAGAATAATGAGTAGTCTCGAAACCATAACTGCAGATAATCCATCAAAAGAGGTGAGGATTTTTTTCTCATTTTTTTTTCCAGGAGGCTACGAGACTGAAGGGAGAAACTATAGTTATCTAAATATAAAAGCAAGAGTAAGATGAATGGATAAAATATGGTGTATATATGAAATGGAACACTACTCAGTCTTAGAAAAAAATGAAATTCTAACATATACTAGTATGAAATGGCTGAACCTTGAAAACATTATTCTAAGTAAAATAAGGCAGACACGAAGGGACAAATATTATATGATTCCACCTACAAAAGGCTCCCAGAGTAGTTAAATTCATGGAGAGGGCAAGTAGAATAGTGGTTAGCAGGAGCTGGGGGGAGGGAGGAATGGAAAGTTATGGTTTAATGGGAGAGTTTCAGCTTGGGATAAAGAAGTTCTGGAGATGGACAGTGGTAATGACTGTGCAATGATGTCAGTATACTTAATGCCACTGAACTGTACACTTAAGATGGTAAACTTTATGTGTGCTTTCCCTTTTTTTTTAAAGGGGAGAGTACATCCTTTCTAACTTTTCAAATCCTCACTCGCATGTGCCCTTGCAGTTCTAATATTTTCATATATATTACACTGTCCTTATAGCAATTGCTTATTTAAAATGTTTTACAAAGGCAGCAATTGTATCTCTCTTGCTAATCTTTACATCATTTGTGTTTATCACAATGACTGACACTCAGGTTATTGCCGAATAAAAACACTTTCTAGATACGTGAGGGAATACAAAAATGAAAAAGATACAGTTCATTCATGTCTTCAAGGAATTTACGATCCAGTAGAGGAATACATTTTTTGTTTTCTGACTGATAACCCAGTGTTGAAATGGCTATTCCTTCATTTTAGTTAGTTTGGTATCACTATTAAAATCATGTATTAATAAATGTATAACTGAAAAATACCTTAATTATCAACTATCTTTCATTGAAATACAAGGTCACTATGGTTCAAAAAAAGATAAGCAAAGTCATTTACCTAAGGTCACTCAGCTAATAGCAACTTAAATAACAAATAACTTAATAACTATTAACTCAGCTAATAATTAAGTCTGGGTGGTAGGAATGCAGGCCTTGAAACCTTCAGACCAATGCTACTTTAATTTCGTCAACATGAGGCTTTATCCCTATGAACTAACTCAGAGTTCCCCTGGAACTCAGGGTAACAATGCACGAGACAGAGTTAAGGAAAATGAATCTCCTTCTTAGCTACAATGATCTCAAGTTAACACCAAATACCCTGAACGATGCTTTTAATCCAAACACCACAGTCTACCCAAATGGAACGGGAAATCCTACCCACTGCCCCCAAACCCTCCAGGACATTTCATATCATTCGGAAAAATAGCAAGTCTTTCCCATCACCTCCCCTGCTCCATCCACACTGGTCTTCGAACTGTTCCTGAAACACGCTAGGCACTCTGCACGCAGCCTTTGTGCGTGCTGTTCTCTCTGCCTGGAAAGTTGCTGCCCAGGTAGCCACAAGGCTTGCTTCCTTTGGGTTTTTACTCCAATACCACTTTCTCAGTGAGGCTCTACTCAACCAGCCTACCTAAGCCAGAGTCCCCACTGTACTTCTCCTTTTTCTACGTTAGTTTTCTCCATAGCAATTACTACTCCTGCTGCCGTCTAGGGGTTCGCACAGAGTCGGACGAGACTGAAGCTACTTAGCAGCAGCAGCAGCAGCAAGGACATACTATATAGTCTTTACTAGTTTGTTTTTTGTCTGTCTACCCCACTAGAATATACAAAATGAAAGTGAAAGTCACTCAGCCATGTCTGACTCTTTGCCACCCCATGGACTATGCGGGCCATGGAATTCTCCAGGCCAGAATACTGGAGTGGGTAGCCTTTCCCTTCTCCTGGGGATCTTCCCAACCCAGGGATCGAACCAAGGTCTCCTGCATTGCAGGCAGATTCTTTACCAGCTGAAACTCCACTGGAAAAAAGAATTTTGCCTGTTTTATTCATTACTACATCCCTGGTACCTAGAATGCGGAGCCAATAAATATCAGTTGAAGAAATAAATGAGCAAATGAAAGAAACTGATACTGATAGGCTTAAAGGCCAGAAACTATCTTCCTCATGATAAGAGATATCGTACATCATTTGGTGAAGGATAAAGAATTTAAGATACTCCAGACACTCGAGAAGAATACAAAAGGTTTATTTACATTAACAAGATACTCAGATACTACAGATGTGGACATGTTAACTCCTTCTTTCAGGATAAACTGAGGATGGGCAATACATTAGAAACTTTGTGTTACTCTTCTAAAGTTTTGGGTTTTTTTTTTAACTTACAAATACTATCTGAAAGAAAAACATTTGCTCACAGGAAAATGTTTTTGTTATTTAATTACAAAACAATTAGCTAAATTACTGTGTTGCCTAGCAGCAAAATGAAATCAATGTGCCAAAACCTTGAAAATGCTTGTTCATTCTAAATATTTCTTGGGTCATCCAGATAGTCTATAACAAAGGTAGCACATAAAGGAAATCAGAATGATGAGGGTCAATACGAGTGGTGAAGACCTCAGATTCCCTAAGGGTATACAGTTCTGGGTCAGCTCCCAGGAGTCTGAGTCCAAAAAGAAGCAGGTCTAGCCATTTCTAACTAACCTCTAGGTCATTCTTCATTCATATGTGTTCTAGAAAAAAGAACACATAGAAAAAAAAGAAAAAAAACAAGGTTGTGTTTCAGTGCTGCCGAGAGAATTGTGAACCAAACTAGATACCCAGAAACACTGTTAACTCATTCTGTATCTATTCTGATTCATTCATCTTCTTCTCTTGAATACAGTCTCAGAACTAAAATTGATTCTTTTAAGTAATTACCCTGTAAGAAACCCTATCAGGAAATCACTTTCGAAAAAATTCTTTAAAAGGTAATTATATAAAAAAATAAATAAGTAACTATAAAGTGGTTCCCTGCATTAGATTCTATGAACATTTTTAAGCAGTATCATAAAATTCTCATTGGATGCCAAAAAAATTATAGTATCGAAAACAGAATTTTCCCCCTTCCTTAAGTAACTAACTAGTATTGTAGGCACCAAGCTAAAAGCTCCTAGATGTGGCTGCTATTCTTAAACAATGCACAATCTATTTTTAAAAAGACAGGCAAGAATAAGCACTAATGTAGTAATATATGCAGAAACTAAGTAGGGCAGAAAAAAGTCATTTAAACCAGCTATCAGGGAAGTCCTTTTAGAGACAATCCATGCTAAGTCTTAAAGGATGAGTAGAAAGAGGTGAAGAAAAGAGGAAAATGCACAGTCATCTGGATGAGCACCTAGAAAGGGCATGAATACCTGAATGGGGAACAATCAGCGGTTTCCTACAACTGGAGTGTAAAATTTAGGATGGTAGAAAATAGTACAGCAGTCCTCCCTTATCCTCCCTTATCCATAGGGATACCTTCCAAGACCTCGATGGATGCCTGAAACCGTAGACAGTACCCAAACCAGATAGAACCAAAACCTATAGATACATATAAACCTATACATACATACACATACATACACACATACACACTAGGTTTTTCCTATACAAACCTATGATAAAGATTAATTTATAAATTAGGCACAGTAAGAGATGAACATCAATAACTAATAATAAAGTAGATAATTATAAAATAAAAGTTAGGTGAATGTGATCTCTCTCTCTCAAAATACCTTATGCAGGTATTTTCAGGAAGCAGTTGACTGCAGATAATTGAAACCACAGAAAGCAAACAGTAGAGAAAGGGAGACTACCATAGAGGATATGACAAGCTTGCAACTATTAGAAAGGGGTAGATTAGAGTAGACCCTCCTCTGCAACTTCAAAAATCTATACTTTACTCTCTGTAATACAGGGAGCCATTAAAAGATTTTAAACATGGAAGTACCACAGGAAAAACTGCTTTAAGAGAATCTTCTTTGGTGAGTGAGTACAGAAGATGGGAGAAAACAGAAACAAAGAGACTGGTTGGAAACTCTCAAAACAAGCCAAGATTGAGCCAAGATTGTTGAGACAGAAAAAGAAGATGGATTCTAAAACCACTGAAAAAAAAAGACAGCATGACAGAGTGGGCTACAACCAGCTGAGAGTCAGAAAAACTACTCACTGGCAACATGGCCTTTGGCAAATTAACTTTTCTAAGCCTCAGTTTCTCCATATGTAAAAGCTTCACAGTGTTTTACAAGGATTAAATGAGAAAATGTAAATCACTTAGTTCAGTAATTGCTCTTGGTAAACACTAACTTTATGGTAGCAATTACCATTCATAAAGTAATGTGACCAGGCCTTGATGACTGAATATAAGTCATGAGAGAGAGGAAATTAGGGTTGATGCACAGGTTTTTACCAAAGCAATAGATGAGAAAAGTACAAATTTAAAAGAAGAAACAGGTTTAAAGTGAAAGATGGTTATTCTGTTTTTAGACATGTTAAGGAGTCTATAGGACATCCAAAATAGTTCTGAGTTTTCAAAAACAATCCTGAGTGTAAACACAAGTATACATGCTTAACCTTGGGTATGTAAACTGATCTACCCAGGATTATAATGAAACATCAGAGAATGCTAAACCTCAATCAGAACTCATAAACCATCTAGTTGAGTGATTCTTAATCTTTTTGTTATCATGAGAATCTGATGAAAGGTAAAGACCTTCTCCTCAGAAATCTTCAAAAATAAAACTTCCCAATAATTGGTTAAGAACCTCCTGGTCTATTCTCCTCAAGGAACATGGAAATACAATTTGGCTGTGTTCACTTTTACTGCAAACAAAAGCAAAGTCCAAACCCAAACCCAGGTTCTCAATTCCATACGTTTTTTCTCCACTATTCCAGCAAACTGACATGATCCTCTCAAGCTACGACAAACCTAGACAGCATATTAAAAAGCAGAGACATCACTTTGCTGACAAAGGTGTATACAGGCAAAGCTATGTTTTTTTCCAGTAGTCATATATGTGAGAGCTGGATGTGACAGTTGGACCTTAAAGAAGGCTGATCGCCAAAGAATTGATGCTTTTGAACTGTGGTGCTGGAGAAGATCTTGATAGTCCTTTGGACTGCAAGATCAAAACAGTCAGTCCTAAAGAAAATCAACCCTGAATATTCACTGGAAGGACTGATGCTGAAGCTCCAATACTTTGGCCACCTGATGCAAAGAACCAACTCATTGGAAAAGACCCTGATGCTGGGAAAGATTGAGGCAGGAGGAGAAGGAGGCAACAGAGGATGAGATAGTTGGATGGCATCACCGACTCAACGGACATGAGTTTGAGCAAACTGAAGGACAGGGAAACCTGGCGTGCTGCAGTTCATGGAATCGCAAAGAATCAAACATGACTTAGCAACTGAACAACAACAAATCAGTTATGCAAAGTTAAAACCACACACACATGCAAATTTAGATTTTACTGACTACAGCTTGTGGCCCTCATCAGGCTTTCTAGATCCATCGGCATTTCCCAATAGTCAATTGTTTCCCATTTGTGCTAAGAGAATAGGCATTAGCACATCGAAAGAAGTAGAAGCATTGGTTGTGGGTTGTTTTTGCTATTTCCCTTTTCTAAAAAAATGAAAAGCTGTTTTTACTTCTGAAATTTTTCTTCCTAATGAGAACTGATTATTTCCATGTAAGAGAATCGTATTACAATTTAATTCAATAAATGCTACTACCACCTACCAAGAAGGTACTAAGAACACAAAGATATATGAGTCCCAAGGTCATCCATTAAAAGCAAAATAAATAAATGCCTAAAACTTTAAGTGAAGGAATAAAAAAACACCTTTATTTGTGCCAACATTTATTTAATTTTGCCTAATTAAAAAAATAGATATGTGGCAAAAGAGAGTCCCATACTCAACCACTGACAGTTCAACATAGCCTGTGAGCTCAGTCATGAAGACCTTGACTGAGGAGCAATGGCTCTGCATTTTGACAGATCTGAGATCTAATCCCAGTTATGTTTCCTCTAACTTGGGAACCTGAGAAAATTACCTAACTTCTCTAAACCTGTCATCTCATTTGAAAAACATTAATGAACTTAGAGAACTGTTGTTAGGACTAAATGAGAAAATACACATTATAGTCAGCTATCATTCTGATAGAAAACTAGATTAACTTTTATATATTACATTTGTAAGTTATATAAATGACAGGTGTCCATATTAGCTGATAAATTCATTCTGCTTCATTAAAGTGGAATCTGCTTTTGTATCTATACTGTATTACCCACTTTATATGTACACACTTTAATGTATCTAGAGTAGATAGGTTTTATGATATTGTCAAAAGTATGAGTGAGTGAAGTCGTTCAGTCATGCTAATTCTTTGCAACCCCATGGATTGTAGCCTACCCAGGCTCCTCCATCCATGGAATTTTCCAGGCAAGAGTACCGGAGTGGACTGCCATTTCCTTCTCCAGAGGATCTTCCCAATCCAGGGATCGAAACCAGTTGTTCCACATTGCAGGCAGACACTTTACCATCTGAGCCACCAGGGAAGCCCAAAAGTATAAAGTCAAAAGTATACTCTCTCTTAAAAATATACTGCTTCAGAATTCAGTACACTTTAACACAGGCTAGCGTGAACAGATTAAGCAGATATCAAAATAACATAAAAACATATAATACCAAATAAAAGAGATAAGATTTCAAAAGATTATCAATTCCAGTTACTGATAAACATAGTATAATATTTATATTTGGAGTTAAACAATGACAGGCCAGTGGAACAGCAGGGGGCCTAATTCTCTCAGGACTAGTCAATATATTTTATTAGGTATCACTAACACACCGTTCTCTCCTTTACATGAGAATACAACACAGAGACTTCTGATTTGCCTTTGGTTAATCATTTATATCAAATAAAACACTGAATTTTTAACTATATCGGTATTGTTAACAGAGAGAAAAGCTGAATAGAAGTTAATGGCATGCAAAAGCGAATAGCCATTTCTCTTACAGCACATTTCTGGTGGTGGTTTAGCTGCTAAGTTGTATCCGACTTCTTGCGACCCCATGGACTGTAGCCTGCCAGGCTCCTCTGTCCATGGGATTTTCCAGGCAAGAATACTGGAGTGTGTTGCCATTTCCTTTTCCAGGGGATCTTCCTGACCCAGGGATTGAACCCAGGTCTCCTGCACTGCAGGCAGTTTCTTTACCAACTGAGCTATTAGGGGATTCCCTAAGAATATATAAAGAACTCTTACAATTCAACAATGAAAAGAAAAATAATCCAATTTTAATACGGGCAAAGGATGTGAATAGACAAGTCTCCAAAGAAGGTATACAAATGACCACCAAGTACATGAAAAGATGTTCAACATCACTAATGCAACTCAAAACCACAAGGAGATAACACTTCATACCCACGGGGACAGCTACAATAAAAACAATAAAATAAAGAAACAGAAAACACCAAGTGTTGTTGAGGATGTGGAGAAACTGGTACTCTCATACTTTGCTGGCGGGAAGGTAAAATGGAATAGCCACTGTGAAAAACGGTGCAAAATGTAAAGTGGTGGGGCCACTGCGGAAAGCAGTGCGGAAGTTCCCTATAAACACTGTTACCATAACTCAGCGCTTCCGTGTATGAACCCAAGAGACCGAAAACATGTTCACACAAAAACCTGTACATGAATGTTCACAGCAGCATTACTCACAACAGCCAAAAAGCAGAAGCATTCCAAATGTGCATCAACTGAGGAATGGACAAACAGAACATGGTATGTATATATCTATACAGTGAAATATTATTCAGCAATACAAAGAAATGAAGTACTGATACATGCTATCACATGGGTGACCCTTGAAAACATTATGTTAAGTGAAAGAAGTGAAGCGAAAGTCGCTCAGTCATGTCCGACTCTTTGTGACCCCATGGACTGTAGCCCCCAAGCTCCTCTGCCCATGGGGATTCTCCAGACAAGGATACTACAGTGGGTTGCCATGCACTCCTCCAGGGGATCTTCCCAACCCAGGGATCGAACCCAGGTCTCCCGCATTGCAGGTGGATTCTTTACCAACTGAGCCACCAGTGAAAGAAGCCAGACACAAAGGCAATGCATTGATGATTCAATTTACATGAACGTCCAGACCAGCAAATTAGTAGAGAAAGAAAGTAGATTAATGGTTGCCAGGGGCCTGGGGGGAGAATAGGAAGCGATCACTAATATGTTAAGATGTTTTTTGAGGTGATGAAAATATGCTGGGACTAGATGGTAGTGATGGTTGTACAACTTTTGACCATATTAAAACCCACAAAATATAATACTTTAAGAGCAAAAACCATAACGAAAATGTGTGCGTATATCTATATATATGACACACATAAATGTGTGTGTATATACATTTAACCATAAAGAATACACACACACAATGGAATACTACTCAGCCATAAAGCAGAATTAAATAAAGCCATTTGCAGCAACATGGATGGACCTAGATATTATACCAGAGATGATTAGTGCAGTAAGTCAGAAAGAGAGATACAGATACCGTAGGGTATCATTTATATGTGGAATCTAAAATATAATACAAATGAATGTGTATATAAAACAGAAACAGACTCACAGACACAGAGAACACACGTGTGATTGCCAAGGTAGGAGGTGGAGGAAGGAAGGATGGGCGTTTGGGATTAGCAGATGTAAACTGTTGTATATAGGCATAGCATGTATGCTCGGTCATGTCGGACTCTTTGCAGCCCCGTGGACTGTAGCCCGCCAGGCTCCTCTGTCCATGGAATTTTCCAGGTAAGAATACTGGAATGAGTTGCCAGTTCCTACTCCAGGGGATCTTTTTGACCCAGGGACTGAACCCACATTTCTTGCGTCTCCTGCATTGGCAGGCGGATTCTTTTCCACTGTACCATCAGGGAAG
>NW_011495069.1:10939908-10972497 GCF_000754665.1 Bison bison bison | reverse complement strand
CCCATTATACATACGATTGATAAATAAAAAGGGCCTATTGTATAGCACAGGGAACTATATTCAATATCCTGTGATAATCCATAAAATGGAAAAGAATACAAAATATATATATATAAAACTGAGTCACTTTGCTGTACACAAAGTCACACATTGCAAATCAAAAATATTTCAATAAAATTATATTTTTTCTTCAATATTTTTTATTTGAGGTAAAGTAAGCTTTCCTTGCTAAAAATAATATGTAATGCAGAGAATTTAAAACAATGAAAAGCATGAAAAACAATAATTTAAATTATATAAACCCTCACCACATATAACCATTGCTAACATTCTGGTGTATTTCTTCCTATTTTTTCCTATTCTATGGTATTCTAGTCTACTGATATGTGTCTGTATTGTTGTAAAAGCATTATATTGTTACAATAAACTTTAAGTATTAATATAGCAGAAGTTCCTCATTTATTATTTCTCAGTTTCTAACCTTTCCTGGCTAGTCTGTTTATTCCTTTAGATGAACCCTAAAATTTTTTCAAGTTATCAAAATTCCACTTATATATTTCTCATAATATTAAATTTGTAAATCAATGTTTGGAAAATGACACTTTTACACTATTGGGCCTTTTAACTAAAGTATGCTATATCTCTCTATTAATGAAAGACATTGTATATCTTCTTTTGTATAAGAAGAACAAATTGATAACAGTTTCCTCTAAAAATTTAAAAGCCCTCTCAAGACATACAGAACTCCTGGATCTGGATCTGGAAAGGAAGACTCAAACTTGAGTTATGACAGTAATTTGCACGAGTATAAAGCTGAATTTTTTATTTTTCCTTCATGAAAGTATGAGTTGAGATAAACATTCATATACATAGCTTTTAAAATTGTATTACACATTAACACACACGGAAGACACAACTTCAGCAGTCAACAATGGTACCTCACTTCATCCTATGAAGTAGACAGAACAGACATTATTCCCATCTTATCAAAAAATATAATCTTAGAGTGTAACACAATCTATTCAAGATCCTAGGATGTTAAAGCTGGGACTGTAAACCAGGTGCTCTGATTCCTAGCCTGGTTTACATTCATTAGGGCTTCCCTGGTGGCTCAGCTGATAAAGAATCTGCCTGCAATGTGGGAGACCCAGGTTCAACCCCTGGGTTGGGAAGATCCCCTGGAGAAGGGAACGGCTACCCATTCCAATATTCTGGCCTGAAGAATTCAATGGACTGTATAGTCCATGGGGGTCACAAAGAGTCGGACACGACTGAGAAACTTTCACTTACATTCATTAAACTAATGTTCTTTAGCTTTAGTGTGCTACTCTCTCCTTCATTAAACAAACCACTCAACCAATGCAATACATTGTTTATGGGGAAACAGAACTAATCTCCGCATTCTTTTCTTTCTTTATTTTGGCTGCGCTGGATCTTCACTGCTGTGCACACAGGTTTTTCTCTAGTGGCAGGAGCTACTTGCTCTAGTTGTCCCGCACAGGTTTCTCATCACAGTGGCCTCTCGTTATGGAACGCAGGCTCTCGGGCCCATGGGCTGTGGTAGTTGCCACTCCCAGGCTCTAGAGCAGAGGCTCAATAGTTGTGCACAGGCTTAGGTGCTCCACGGCATATGCGATCTCCCCTGGATCAGGGATCGAATCTGTGTCTCCTGCACTGACAGGTGGATTCTTTACTATTGAACCACCAGGGAAGCCCCAGCTCATTGTTTTTAATAACTGAACAGTATTCCACTGTATAAATGTCACAGGTTTTACTCAAAAAGTGCCATACACTTTTTTTAAAAGCAAGGATGCACGTTCAGTTGCTCAGTCATCTCTGACTCTTAGAGACCCCATGGACTGCAGTCCACCAGGCTCCTCTGTCCATGGGACTTCCCAGGCAAGAATTACTAGAGTGGGTTGCCATTTCCTATTCCAGAGGATCTTCCCAACCCAGGGATCGAACCCATGTCTCTTGTGTCTCCTGCATCAGCAGGCGGATTCTTTACCACTGCACCACCTGGAAAGCCCTTTTTTAAAGCATTACTTTTTTTATATGAAGAAAAAAGTTCTATAATCCCACTGGCTGGATAATACCTGTTGATCCTTAAAAAAAAAAAAGTAATACTCGAAAACTCAAACAGCACAGAAAGAAATTTGCTAGAACTATAACGGTTACTTCCACTATATAAAAGGTTAAGGTAATCAAACTATAGACAGAAAAGGGTATGAAGAATTGCGGGAATAGCACAGGTTCATTAACTGTTCACTGAAATTGATTTTTTTTCCCCATAGTGAAACTGGCTATTTTTAAAGACCCATTCTTAAAACCAACAGCCTGTCATAAAAATGTTCTTGCTATGTTTCTGTCAGGCAGATTGAGCATTCTTTTCTTCTTTTGCTTTTTTTTTGACCGTCTCTCCATATGCCACGATGACGTCTAAAACTACTTCAAACATTCTCTAACTTCCCCTGCACAGCATCCCTCATGGGAAAGGCTTTTACTACATAGTGTGGTTCGACCCCATCAAAATAGGTATGACAGACCTAAGGTGCGCCTACAGGGTACATTGCTCACACCAACTCAAGCTTCAGTGCAAAAGTCTCCTAATAGGACTGACATTCCAGATTCAACCACACTCCAACCCATTCTTCACACTACATATGATCTAGTCTTTCTCAAGCAAAGCTTTCTTCATGTCTTGCTGATAGAATTCTCACTGCTTATTTCAAGGCCAAACTCAAGTTGCAGCTCTTCCAGGAAGCCTTCCCTAAACTCTGCTGCTGCTACTGCTGCTAAGTCGCTTCAGTCGTGTCTGACTCTGTGCGACCCCATAGACGGAAGCCCACCAGGCTCCCCCGTCCCTGGGATTCTCCAGGCAAGAACACTGCAGTGGGTTGCCATTTCCTTCTCCAATGCATGAAAGCGAAAAGTGAAAGTGAAGTCGCTCAGTCCTGCCCGACTCTTAGCGACCCCATGGACTGCAGCCTACCAGGCTCCTCCGTCCATGGGATTTTCCAGGCAAGCCCTCTGTAATTGCTCTTCCTCTTTTGGGAATTTAGAGAGCTTGTTTATGTCACATTATCCAGCATTTTATTAAATTCTGCTTTGCCCTCTTTATTTCATGAATATTACTAGACTGCAAACTCCTTGATGGTGGGGTTTATATCCTAAATGTCATTACATCCCATAGAGCCTAATCAGAGGAACTGTACAGTAGGCACTCAGTGTTTTTAGATGATTCTTCCTGTGAATTACCTTACAGTCACATAAATAGTAAACCTTCACATGTAATTTTCTAATCGTGGAACTCCTAAAGGGTATTTGTAGTTATGTGTTGCATAAAGGCCGTAGTAGTAATACTGATTGCAACCCAACACAAAGATTAATGTCAAGCAGCTTCCCAAGAGACAAAGAGATCAATCTGTGACAGTTCTATAGTTTCAAGGAAAAGTTCGTGTTCTTAGATCTGCTGAATAAGCCGGCAGTTATTTACTTTCAGTTCCTCAAAACTAATTTTTCCATACAGCTGTGTTTACTCACACCATGGCTCATTTATGCGAGAGGTGTAAAACAGCAAAGCCCAGATCGCTCCCTCTTTTCTCTTCATATTTTCCCTCGCCTTTGTTATTTGCCTTTCCGCGGCTTGCTAGCCAAAGCTGTAATTAGTACCCCACAGGGATCTATACTTTTCTAATAAAGAACAGCCTACAGCACAATGACATTGTATACACACACAGCCATGTGTGTTCCTAACAAATTAGGAATATTTTGCACATGCAAGACTTCAGTAGCTGAATGGGAACGTTTTACACAGCAGCTGCAACTGACTCACAACACTGACAGCAGATTGATGCATCCCTTTCTCTTACCCTATACACATCTAATTTCAAGGAGGGACTCATTTTACTTGAGACAAAGCAAAATTATGAATACAGGTCCTAAAGCAATCCTTAATAAAGTTACCTAAGATTTGTTGAGAAAATTGCTTCTCAAGTTACAACAAAAGTTTTAGTATTTGTTACTTACCAGTTTTCTGTGATTTTCCTGCAAAGTCATAGTTTTCAGTCAATCTGATTGATCGGTGCTTAAGACAGTTACACAGACAACATATACAAGCAGGATCTCTGGCCCTTGTTTACAGTCCCATCACTGCCCAGTCTCCTCTGACTCCCACCCAGCATCACTGTTCAGTCTTCTCTGCAGCTTGTCATTAACCTTGTCAAATTCCGAGCCACACCCATTCAGAAAATGGAGGAGAGCCAAGCAGCAAAATAAATCATCAGATTTTAAAGAACAAAACAACAACAACTCACTTCTTAACATTTAATTTACAAGTAGAAATAGGAAGAAAAGATTTGCCCCTTTTTCCCTTATGGCAATAGGAATGAAAATTCCTTCATTCTTGTACAAACTCCCATTTTAACTGGTCTGTGAGCCTGCACTAGCAAGTGCTGTTAATAATAAAAAATAATAACCAATTTTATTGAAAGTAAAGGCCCCATGGGCTGTTGGAAGCTTTGAAGTTTATAAGACGTTCAAAAAGCCACTATTGCCTGTAGACTAAATAATGACTCCCATATATATTGGTAGTTGCTCAGTTGTGTCTGACTCTTTGCGACCCATGGACTGTAGCCCACCAGGCTCCTCTGCTTACAGAATTCTTCAGGCAAGAATACTGGAGTGGGTTGACATTTCCTTCTCCAGGGGATCTTTCCAAATCAGGGCTCGAACCCAGGTCTCCTGCATCTGAGCCACCTGGGAAGCCCCCGATATATATTACTGTTTCTCAAATGTATACAGATGTTGTTACGCTTAATAAAATCAAAATATACTTAAAAGATGTACTGATTTATAATAGCTTTGTCATGTATTTTGTTAATCAAGAATTACTAAAATTATAGCTACAATCCCATGAAGATCTACTAAAATGTTTTATCTAAAGAGGAGTCTACAAAATTAATGGTTATTGAGGTTGAAAATAAGAGTTGAATATCTTAACCTTAGGTAGAAAATCACTTCATGAGACTGGGCTCCTTGAATTAGAACTGTGCATAAGTCATTTTTGTTGCTGGTGACACATAGAAGTTATTTAATAAATTAGTTCTTGAACTAAACTGAACATGGCCTTAAATTAAGTATGTGAACTCTGGAATCACCCTTCTGCATGTTTTTTCAAGTTGGTGAAAGAATTTTTCAGCCCTAAAAGTCGGAGATCTGTGAAATGTAAAATAGAAATATTAGGGTATCATATGAAGCTAGAGCCTTTCCTTAGAAAAATGTTACTCAGGAACTGGAATTTTCTTACCACACTAATGGCATGTCTAATCTGTTAAGATTCTACTGCAAATGTGATTGAAATGATATCACTCACCACTGGCTCACACAACACACACACAACACTGGATAATGAAAGTTCAGGATCTAAAGCTTTTTAAAGTAGAGTTATCTCTAAAGAAAAACCAAACTATTACATATAAAATTATATGTCTTGGATTTGCTTCACAATAACACGGGAAAGAGAAGCAGGTAGATGATAGAGATGAAATAAGATTGTCTGTGAGTCGATAGCTGTTGAAGCTGAGTGATGAGTACCTGGGGTTCATTACAGTATACTGTCAACTGTTCTATTATATATGTTTAAAATCATTCAAAAATTTTATGTAAGTTTTTAACTAAATCAAGTTTAAAGAGATTGGCAAAGCTATGACAGTAACGTTTGTCCCAAGTATTACCTGAAATACTGCAATCAGGAAAAGACTCAACATTTATGTCTATTTAGGACTTTTAGAACTTAAAAACACACATCTGAGCACTGTACTTTGCAATTTAAGGGAAGAAATGGCTAAAGTATATTCTTGTGACGAGATCAGCCTTCCAAAGTCTTCATAATTCTCTAGCAAACAATATGACCAGTATTTTACCATCCCAGGGTCTAGGTCCACACAGATAATTACGCTGATGACCTCAGCTGCCCAGGGCGTTATTAAGTGTTTGTAGTGTGTAGACATATGCTGGTTCTTCCCTTGAGCCACTCTATCAACTTATCCCCAAATGGGGAGATGGAGAAACCACAGCTGAGGTCCTGCATGAAATCTGTCACACTGTTTCCAGGAAAAGACAAGTTAAATCTTTATCTTTAGTCTAATTTATACAAGTAATTTATTAACAAAAAGAAATGGGTAAAAAAAAAAAAAAGAGAGAAACTTCTAGAGAGCAGCCACTATCTATAAATGCTTTTCTTTTGAAATGTGTATAATATACAAAATTGGTAACCTAACACCAACTTTATGGATATAGCATATTTTAAAACAGTCTCTTGAATAAATGGTGCTTATCTTTCTGTAAAGGGATGTTTTTCCTTTCCCCTTTCTTGTATCTTCCAGATTTACAATGATGAGTATTATCACATTGATACCCAGGGGAAAAAAGGGTCCCTACAGTTCAGGAACAGAAGAAAACTTAAATTACCACATTATGTAGTGAATTATAAGTCCCATTGCACAACTCAATTTGGCCCAGTTTAATACATAGGCTACAATCTCGTTTTTCTTTTAGTCCTACCCTTGCATAGTCCCAGTGTAAACTAGACATCTTTTTCTTCATTCTCCTCATGAGTAAGAAGACAGAGTCATCTCTGTTTCTCCATAGGTTGATTTCAAAGGGTAGGTAACATTAATCTTCAAATAATTTCCGAATTTGAAATCTCCTGGTTTCAAGAAATATTCAGAACCTAGAATCTTTTACTAGACCAATTCTGGGCCATATAACTATCCCTCTCATTTCAAGGCTTTCTAACTGATTTGCTTCTGCTCTATTATTGTTCTCCTGTCAGTCTCTTGCTTCACAGTCTCCAAAATATATCAGATCACTTCATTTTTCGGTATCTTTTTTGCTTAAAACCTGCCCTACTTCCAAGCACTAATATACAATGGGATAATGCAAAAATAAACTAAAATTTCATGAGTCTACCTACAATGTTCAACCTGATGCTGGGTTCAATCTGATTATCTGATTCAATCTGATTATTATTCACATGTAGAAGTAGGTTTTTATAAGCACATTTTTCTCAATAATTAAAAAGCAACAACAATAAACCATCCTTAGTAAATGGAAGAGGGCTGTATTTCCTCACTTGGCCTTGATATGCATGTGTGGAAACTGCTGGGTGCCTATCCTTTATGTCACTTTTTTCTTATTAACAAAATCCCCATATAATTAAGGGCAGAATGTGCTCAACTAAAAGGCTACATTTCCCAGCTCTCCTCACAGACAGAGGCACCCGTAGGATATAAATGGAAGGCACTGCCCTTTGGCCTTCTACCCCTCCCCCCACTGCCTTCTAGCCTAGAACACAGATGGCTGGCTACAGTATAAGTAATCATCTTACGACCTTCAGAATAGAAGCCATATGTTGAGGCTGCTAGAGCATAAATTTAGAAGACCAGGTCTCTAATTTCATGGGACCGAGAAAGTTTTTTTTTTTTTCAAATATACACATAGGCAAAAGGTGAACAGGGCAGCAGAGGATGAGACGGTTAGATAGAATCACCAACTCAACAGACACAAATTTGAGCAAACTCCAGGAGATAGTGAAGGACAGGGGAGCCTGGCATGCTGCAGTCCATGGGGTCGCAAAGAGTCAGACATGACTTAACGACCGGACAACAACAATACACATAGGTTTTTCTCTCTAAAATAGATCCATGACTTGAACATTCACATGAAAAAAACATTCTGATACACCATATCAAAAATCTGGCTATGGACACTTACCATAGACAGGCAAAACAATTGACTGATTTTTAAGAGACTGGTTCTAAATTAGACAAACATGAATCTGAACCTCTTCAGCCAACTGGCTACCATGTGGCTTCTTGGACACATAACATCTCTAAGCCACTGTTTCTTTATTAAACTGTTGCTAAGTCATGAGCTTATTCTGATTATTAAATACTAGCTCTTAGTGCCATGCCTGGTATAATCTTGCAAAGCCAAACATGTATGCTCTCTCACTCGTGTGCTATCATGTCTGACTCTTTGCCACCTCATGGACTATCGCCCGCCAGGCTCCTCTGCCCAAGAAATTTTTCCAGGCAGCAGTTCTACTCCTAAGTATCTACCCTAGAGAAACTCTGAGATGCTCATCCACGGCTACTCATCCAATACCAACAAATACAAGTAGATATGTAGAAGAATGTTTATGGCAATGTCTGTCCTCGGGAAAATGAACACATTAATTGAGGAGTAGTTACACAATGGAATATTATACCATGGTAAACGTAAGTCAACTACAATCACATGAAGTAACATACATGGGCCTCTTAGAAGCAACGTAGAGTGAAAAAACCAAATAGCAGAAGGATTCAAAACACACCATTTTCATAAATCTCCAAACAAGCAAAACTAAATGCTATAATTTTAAGGATACATATTAATAGATTATTTTTTTAATTACTGTAAAATACAAAATGCACAGCAGCAGTTATCTCTGAGGGGAAGACAGGAGAATAGATAGGGGAGAGGAGTAGCATTGGTAATGTTCTTGTTCTTAAGTTGATAGTAGGTTCACAAGCATTCCTTTTATTATTATACTTCCTAAATTACATTTTGTTTCACATATTCTTTTAATGTATCAAATGTCACATGTTAGGCATATAAAAATAGTGTGAAAGAATACTGAGTGCTGATTTAAATCATTAAAAAAAGACACTTCAGGAAAAAAAAAAGATATTCCATTCTTGTTCCACTCACATACTTGCCATTTCAGAGCCTCAACAGCCAATTTTTACCACAGTATTGTCCTTCCCAGCTTTCCAAGAACTGTTGATATGCTTTGTTTCCTCTCAAAGTCATGACAAATTTCACTTGAAGAAACAAAATTTCTGGGCTTCCCCAGTGGCTCAGTGGTAAAGAATCCACCTGCCAATGCAGGAGACACGGGTTCGATTCCTGGTCCGGGAAGATCCCACATGCCACAGAGCAACTAAGCTCCTGAACCACAACGACTGAGCCTGTGCTCTAGATAGAGCCCAGGAACCGCAACCACTGAAACCCGCGCCCTCTAGAGCCTGTGCTCCCCAACGGAGGCCACCGCAGCGAGAAGCCCAAGCACCACCGTACAGAGCAGCCCCCTTGCAGCAACTAGAGAAAAGCCAGGGCAGCAGTGAAGACCCAGCACAGCTATAAATTACTTAATTAAAGGAAACAAAATTTCCACATGATCTGAGACATACAAAGTATAGCTTCTATAGTATGAATAGTATAAAAGCTAAGGTATGACCATCTCCACAAAGATGTTTTATAAGGAATCAGGGGAATGTTTAAAGAGAACATGAAAAGCACACATTTGTAATTAAGTAACTTCAATTTGTGGCAAACCAAAATGCCCTCTAGTCAATATACTAAAATAATTTAAGCAATTTAGTTAACCAGAATTAGTACAAAATACCCTAAAAAGTAAACATTAAGATCTCCAACCTATTCTGTAGAATATCTAAAATTAGCTGCATTTTTAATAGCATCTAAACACTGGAAGAGTCCCTAGCTGTACCTAACAAAAAGAAAGCCATTCATCCTCCAGGGATTAAGAGATCTATTTAAAATTCATAATTAAGCAAAGAATTTGAAGTTACACGCATCCATGAATTTGGTCTCCCCTTCTGCACATGCCCACAGCTGCTGCATGCCCACTTCTGAATAAGCATGCATTCTCCCTCGTCTCACTTTTTCTGGTTTTGCCTCACTCTGCCTGTCCTTGCCATACACAGGAGCTTTCCTTTCAGCGTGACGTAGGCTTCTCCACCTCTCTCTTTTTGTGTGCGTTACTTCATTCCACATTAAAAACGTAAAACACCTGAGGTATTCACTGAGCCCCAATGTGCCCTTATAAATGTCTTTAATAGATCAGGAGCACAAATGAGGCCAGTGAACCCTTGGAGAGCCCTTTGAGAGTTGAACCAGCTAGCCATCTTCTTCATTACTTGATTTTTATCGGTCAGAGCTTTATGCTGAGTATTGGGGAGAGGAAGGCGTACAGGAGGAGGCATTGAAACAAAACACAGTCGCTACCAGAACGAAAGGAAAAGTGGAGTCACTATTCCAAGTGCAAGTCTGAGCAGCTGTTAACAGATCGAATGATAACTTCATAATACACATCAACACAATAAGTATAGCTCATCGTTTAACTTAAAGAAAATAAAAGAAAAAGAACATTAAATACCTACACCTAGTACATTCTACTGGTGCACACTGCTTTCTTCTTTTAAACTCCTTTTGTTTCCTTTAGAGTGTCACTATGTTACCATGTAAGATATTCTTCTATCTATTCTCCTTTACAATATTCTGGGTGGGGAAACAACTCCTTTAAAAACCATCAGTTTAAAAACTGCCAAGTAGTCCTTATCATAAACAAACATTAACTGAACTCATATTATGTAACAGGTACATCCTTAAAGATGTACACAACCATCTTTATCAACATGAAGAAGGAGAAGAGGGAGGGGGAGAGGGAGGGAGCAAAGGAGGAAGAAGGACAAAGGGAGGAGGAAGGAGAAGAAAGAGAAGAAGGAAAAGATGACAACTTACGTTCTAGGTGAGGTTCTCCTTAGCAACATATATTATACAAAGAATGGTCTGCATGTAATTATCGCCTGAGAACTAACCAAGTAACAATAGTAGGGGTTGCATGGACATAAAGCCAATTATAGCATAATCGGAGATAATTCAGTTCATATCACTATTAAAAACTACTTTTATTACTCCCAAATTTATAGATGTTATAAATAGAATTATAGTCTGCTTCTACAAATTCATTTTGAAATCTTGATTTTCTCCCTTAGAACCAAATGAACTGTTATCTTCAAAGGCTTTTACCAAACTAACATTAGATTTTCTTTGTTTGTTCCATAGACCAGGGTTGAAAGCTATACTCCTAGCATGTGTGTAGGGAAGGAATTTTTCTTTTCTCTTTTTTCTAATAAACTGAGTTTCCTATTATTATTCCTATTATAATTAAAAGAACAAAGTAAGACTTCCCAAAGAAATCAGAATGAGAGGGGCTGGAGGGATGAAATCCATAAGGCTCCATATTATCTCAAAAAGGGAAAATATAAAAGGCCAGAGAGAAATACCATCAATATGTTTACAGTGCTACTGATATTTGATGATTACGGGTAATTCTTAATTTTGCATTCATACTTTTCTTTTTTGCTCCAAATTTCTAAAATTCTAGTTATTACTTTTAAAATTTAAACAGACAAGACATTTTAAGTCATTTATTTCTATGGATCTTCTTTGCAGAAAACTATCTCTGCTGATAAATTAATACCATGGTATAGGTAATTTTTGAAAAATATGTCTTAAAACTCGGTGTAGACTCAATAAAAAAGCTCTTCGTCCAAAGAATATTCATTTAATAAAACCTGCCTACAACTACCTACAACTCATTCTTCCTCATCATTTGTCTCCACAACAAAAGTTATTATAATCTGATATACTCTCAAATACTAAGAAATGTGTCTCAAAGACAAAATCACCATCTAGTGATTTTCCTTGAGGCCTTCTTGTTTGCTTTTCATATCCCATACCTCCGGGTAATGGGTAATTCATTCGTTAAGACGTTGAGACATGAAAAGTCCCCAGTAAAAAAAAAAAAAGTAAATGTCATGCTTTCATTTTCTTATCAAGCAACACACTGAATATCCTAATACATATTTCCTGGCACATCACAGGTCAGACAGTTGTAAACATTTTCTTTTAGTCACACAACATACAACCAATCTCTGAATATTTTGGTTTCCCTACTTAGGACTAGAGTAACTCATCTCATAATTTAATGTAATTGGAACCAGACTAGAACAGTTTCCCCAACAGACTTGAACCAACCAAACATAATATCAAAACTGGTTATTTCAATCATTTCCCAAGAAATATTTTGCTATCTGATTTCAGGTGACATATTTTAATGTTAGTTACCTAACTTTCATCAGAGCATTAGCAAGAATTATTTTGAAAGTAGTGTACAGAAAAGGAAAGAACAGTTAAATTCAAGATTTAAGCTCTCAGTTCAATCCCTGGGTCAGGGAGATCTCCTGGAAAAGGAAATGGCAACCCACTCCAGTATTCTTGCCGCCACCCCCTGCCAAAAAAAAAGGCAGCTCAAAGATTTAAGCTCTCAACCCAACTTAACATTTGTTTAAGAGCTACGGTAGTTTGCTTACAAAGACAGCCACCAACTCTTCCTATCAAGAATTAGAGTCACAACATGAGGCCCTGTTTTCCAGCCAGCCTCCAGATGATGAACCACCCTAGCTGAAGCATCAGACATGAACCCAAGCCCATCTTGTGCCTTCCAGCTGCAGCCCCGCCACTGGTGCTCACACCGCATGAAACAGAGACAAGCTGCCCGAGCTCACACCACATGGAGTGGAAATGAACCACTTTCACAAAGTCCTGCCCAAAGCCTGTCAGGCTCGTCCATCCCTGGAAGTTTTCAGGCAAGAATACTGCGGTAGGCCTTTAAATTTTTAAATATCAAGGTCTTAAAAGTACTTTCAGTGATGGACAGAACAACTAGACAGAAGACCAACAAGGAAAAAGAAGAGTTTCAGAACAGAATCAACCAACCGACTGTGCCGCACAGACATCTTATAGAAAACTCCACTCAACAACAGAAAACTACATATTCTTCTCAAGTGCACACAGAGCATTCTCCAAAAAAGACATAAATTAGATCATAAAACAAGCTTTAATACATTTGAAATGATCAAACTCATACAAAGAATATTCTCTGATCACATGGAATAAAATTAGAAATTAATAATGGGATGAAATTTGGAGAATTCACAAACATAAAAATTAAACAATACACTCCTAAATAACTAATGGATCAAATAAGAAATCACAAAAGAAATTAGAAAAGACTTTGAAATGAATGAAAATGACAATACAACATACTTATGCAGAGAAACCAATGCTCTGAGGGAAACTTACAGCTATAAACAAGCAAACTAAAAAAGAAAAAATGTACCAAATCAATAACCTAAACTTCCACCTTAAGAAATTGGAAAATAGAAGAGCAAGCTAACTAAAACAAAAAGAAAAAAAAAATGTAAGAGTGGGGAGAAAAGGTAAGAGCAGAAACAGACAACATGGAGAACAGAAAACCAATAGAGAAAACCAATGAAATCACATTTTTTCTTTGAAAGTTTGGATCAATGTACAAAAATCAATCAATGTAATACACCATATCAATAAAAGTTCTTCATGATCATCTCAATAGATGCAGAAAAAGCATCTGACAATCCCAACACCCTTTCATGATGGAAAAAAAACACACAAACAAGGAAGAGATGGAAACTTCCTCAATCTGATGAAGAGTATGAAAAACTTACAACTAACATCAACACATACCACACACAGGGAAAAGCTTTCTCCCTAGTATCAGGAACAAAACCAGGATGTTTGCTCTTACCACTTCTATTTGACATTGTACTTAAGGTTCTAGCCAGGGCCATTAAGCAAGAAAAAGATATAAAAATGATTAGAAAGGGAGAAGTAGATTATATCAATTTACAGATGACACAATCTTGTACATTGAAAATTCTATGGAATTCACACACACACACACACACCCCTACTACAAGAAGCAAGTTTAGCAAGATTGCAGGATACAAGATCAACATTCAAAAATCAATCATATTTCAGACTTCCATGGTGGTCCAGTGGTTAACCAATGAAGGGGACACAGGTTCGATCCCTGCTCTGGAAAGATTCCACATGCCATGGGGCAACGAAGCCCATGGGCCACAATGAGCCCACATTCTAGAGCCTGGGAGCTACTGAGCCCACGCACTCTAGAACCAATGCTCAGCAACAAGAGAAGCCACCGGAATGAGAAGCTCCCGCACTGCAACTAGAGAGCAGCTGCCGCTGGCCGCAACTAGAAAAGGCTGATGTACAGTAACAAAGACCCAGTGCAGCCGAAAACAAATATTTTTTTTTAAATGAATTCCATTTCTATACATAAGCAATAAACAATGCAAAAATGAAATTAGGAAAACAATTCCATTTATAATAGAATCAGAACAACACTATTTTCATGTGTCCTTCAAGAATTTACTCAGTCACTTCCTGGAAGGCCTTCCCTTGGCCACTCCCTTGTGCCTAGTAGAATTTTCTTTTCTTCCTCGGTTTTCCTCCTCTGTAATCCCATAATGTCCTGTGCATATCTCCTTATGGAGCTATTCCCACTTTTACTGATAGTATCCTTGAAGGTAGCAATTGTGCCATTTTCATCTCTGAAATTCTTATTTCTAGTACAGTGACTAGCAAAGAATAAAATATTGGATAGATGAATGGTGGAGAGGTGATGGCACAAAATATCCAAACGGAGTTATCCCAGAGACAGTGAAAAGACAGAAATGGAATATGGAATATGGGTGTCAAGATTGGAAAACACAGATCTTCAACTGCTTCAGCCAAGAATCGTACCCTCATTTCTTGCATCTCCTGCGTTGGCAGGTGGATTCTTTACCACCAGCGCCACCTGGGAAGCCCCAATAGAACCTCTAAGAATACATAAAATCTTAGAAAAATAGATGATGAAATATGGAGAAAAAGGCAAAGTTTTTCAATGTGTGAAGGGTTACTTTTATACACTAAAGTAAACCCAGTTTGTCTTGGTCATAGAACATGGTCTCTAATGAGTCAATGATCTATCATTTGTCATACCTGTTTTTCTAGATAATTTAAAATGAAGTAGAAGAGAAACCTAAATGAGAAATCGTTCGCTATTTTAAAGTTTAGTAAAAAGGGAGCAAGGGAAACAAAAAAAGACTTTAAAAAATCAATATGGACTTCCTTGGCAGTCCAGTAGTTAAGACTCTCCACTTGCAACACAAGGGCCATGGGTTTTAATCCTGGTGGGGGAACTAAGACCCCTCACATGCCAGGCGGCATGGCCAAAAAAAAGAATATGTACTGACCATGTCTAAGATTTCTAGATGCCACAGGGAATGTGACAAAGTACAAGACTAAGTCCCCCACTTACAATCTTGTCACATACAGGAAAAATGATACAAGGCAGCAGATGTCACATATATCTGCAAGTTTTCAGAAGAAAATGAAAGAAATCCTTCTTTGAGGAGAATCAATTCTCCCTGGGGCTTCCCTCGTGGTCCAGTGGTTAAGAATCTGCCTTACAATGCAGAGGACACCGGCTGGACCCCTGGTCTGGGTTCCACATGCTGTGGAGCAACTAAGATCATGCACTACAACTACTAAGCCCATGCTCTAGAGCCCGAGAGCCGAGACCACTGAGCCCACGGGCTGCAACTACTGAAGCCCGAGCGCCTACGGCCTGCGCTTGGCAACAAGAGAAGCCCCTGCAAAAAGCCCACGCCCTGCAAGTCAAGAGTGGCCCCTGCTCACCAGAACTCAAGAAAGCCCCTGTGCAGCAAAGAAGACCCAGCACAGCCAATAAATAAATAATAATAATAAATTTAACAATCAACTCTCCCTAATTTACCTTTTTTTTAAATTTGGATTTTCATCAATTGAGCTTTCCTAAAAAGATTGATTGTGTTTAGAATGTAACTACATAAAAATCAGAACAGAGATTGCCTCCTAAAGTGGGTAGGGAGGCAGGGATTAGCTGGGAAGGGAACTTGCTGAGATTGTGATAATGCTTTCTATTAGTGATTCTCAGATTCCCAGAACAGTATCAATGCGTCACTGGGGACTTGCTAGAAATGCAAATTCTCAGGCCCCACGCAGACCTATAGAATCAAAAACTCTCAGGATAGGGCCCTGTAATTAGTTTTTAGAAGCCCTCCCAAAATAGAAAACCACTATTAGAACACCACAGCAACGGTCACTGCAGGCAACATCCCTGATAAAAACTAAAAGTAGTCAGCAAAACTTTACAGAGAAACATACTTGCAGGGCCTCCCCCATGGCTCAGCTGGTAAAGAATCCACCTGCCAATGCAGGAGATGCAAGTGACGCAGGTCAGAATGATTCCCGAAGAAGGAAAGGGCAACCCGCTCCAGTATTCTTGCCTGCAGAATTCCATGGACAGAGGAGCCTGGAGGGCTACAGTTCATGGGCTTGCAAAGAGTTGGACATGACTGAGCGTGCACACACACACATGATATTTGCATAGCTTCAAAGTATGTCCCCCCAAATATTTATTAATTCCTGTGGCAGTTTTAACATATGCCCATAAATTTTTTCAGATTCTCCCCTTCAGGAGATGGAGCTTGATTTCTGCCACCTTGAATCTAGGCTGGACTTAGGGACTCACTTTTTAGGAAAAGTAGATATTTAGAAAGACACAAAAAAATTAGTAACTTTACAGTGGAGAAACCTAGCAGACTTTACCTTAGTGAAACTGAAAGTCACTCAGTCATGTCTGACTCTTTGCAACCCCATGGACTATACAGTCCATAGAATTCTCCAGGCCAACATACTTAAGTGGGCAGCCATTCCCTTCTCCAGGGGATCTTCCCAACCCAGGGATTGAACCCATGTCTCCCACATTGCAGGCGTACTCTTTAGCAGCTGAGCTACCAGGGAAGCCCAAGAATACTGGAGTGGGTATTCTATCCCTTCTCCAGGAGATCTTTCCAACCCAGCAATCGAACCGGGATCTCCTGCATTGCAGGTGGATTCTTTACCAGCTGAGCTACCAGAGAAGCCCAGACTTTACCTTAACCAGGAATAATAACTACTGATACCATATATCTCCTGACATGATGTGATGAGGACACATTACCTCTGTGGTATTCTCCGCAAAAATGCACAACCTATCTAACCATGGGAAAAAAAAAAACTGGCAAACTTAAAATAAAGGGCATTCAACCAAATACCCAGCTAGTATCTGCATCTGGGATGGGCGAAGGAGTTAAAAAAATACCCTTTACAGTTTAGGATGATTCATTAGTACTGTACACTCCTGAAAGAAAAGATATTATAAAAATTTACAAAGATAAATGGATAAGTAAACATTAAATCCAAGAATGATTCACAGGAAGTATCTTTTAACAAATAATTGTAATCAATGATTAGAACACAGAATAGGCATTTTACAATCTCCTGGATAATATCTTAAGCTTATTTACTATGCAGAGGTAGGTTTACTATAAAGCTAAAGAAGCTTAAGCTTCAAGGTCCTCATTTGTATTGGTCCCTGCCAAGGCCAAGTGGTAGAAAAAAGACTGAATTATCTTTCTATGGTCTCTATAAAAATGATATTACAAAGTCATAATATGAAAATCTTTAGTAGCATGAATATAGGGGAAATTACAGCAGTGTATCAGGTAGTTAAAAAATATTATGCTGTTTTTCTGAATTTTGTGATGTTTAGGTTTTTCAGCTTTTAAAAGATATAGTTTAGGGAATTCCCTGGTGGTCCAGTGATCAGGATTCAGTGCTCTCACTGGCAGGGGCCCAGTTCAATCTCTGGTTGGGGAACTAACATCTTACAAGCCACTTGGCACAACCAACAGAAAAATAAATAAAATATATAAATTTGTTGTGGTTTATTTTCTCATTCTGAATAAACATTTGTTTTTATCTCTAATTTTGTATTCTTTTTCTTTTAAAAGCCCCTGTTGTTAAGCATTTTGAATATGGATGGAATAATTTAGCCTGCCTCATACATTTAGTACCAAATATTCATTTAAGTATCTCTCCTCCTATCATAGATCTTCAGTATTATTCATAACCAGGTAAAGTAAACCGAAGTATGGATCAAATTTCAATAGAACTTATTTAGAACTTTTATTTCTAAACCCATCTTCAGCCAGGGAGAGACTACAAGTAACAAGGGTGATGAAATAGAAAAGAACATTTCACGGATAGGAAGTATAATCTATTAAAAAAAACACAAGAGGTTCATTTGCAATGACTATCGAGTTGAGCAAAACAGGGTACAGTTGAACAGTGAGAAGATAATAAAAAGAAATTCAGTAAGCTCTTGGTAACTAACAGTGAAGATGGCTATGGCTGTCAGCCATAGCAAAAAACAGAAAATCATGCAGTCAAAGAGGAAAACATGATTAAAACCAATCAAGGACAGTTCTACAAAATGTTAACATAGAATTACCATAAGGCCTGGATCCACTCCTACGTACATACTCAGGAAAAATGAAAACATATGTTCACACAAAACACTGTACGTGATTGGTCACAGCAACATTATTCATAACAGTCAACAAGTGAAAACACCCCAAATGTCCATCAGCTGATAACATGATTAAATAAAATGCAGCATGGCCATACAATGGAATATTACTCAGCAATTAAAAGGTATGAGCTACTGATACACTACTGCACAGACAAACCCTAAAAATGCTATGCTAACTGAAAGATGCTAACCACAAAAGGCCAGATATTGCATGATTCCATTTACAAGTTCAGAACAGACCAATTTACAGAGACACAAAGTAGTTAGTGGTGCCTAGTGCTAGGATTATTACAGGTTGGGGAATGGGTATTGACTGCCAATGGGTACGGAGTTCTTTCTTGGGGGAGAAAAATAACCTAAAATTAGATTGAGGTGACAGCTGCACACACTAGAAAACACTGAATTGTATATTTAAATGAGTATATTGTTAATTATATCTCAATAAAGCTATCAAAAATAACAAGGTCAGAAGATGTATAAATCAGAGAAGATGGATTTTACAGAAATGTCACTGAAAACCATAATTATTTTTTATTCATTAAGTGCCCACTGTGTCCTGGCACCAGGTGTGTGTGTGTGTGTGTGCACACGCTCAGTTGTGTCCAACTCTTTGCTGCCCCGTGGACTATAGCCCACCAGGCTCCTCTGTCCACAGAATTTTCCAGGCAAGAATACTAGAGTGGGTTACCATTTCCTACTCCAGGGGATCTTCCTGACCCAAGGATTGAACCTGTGTCTCTTGTGTCTCCTGTATCAGCAGGTGGCTTCTTTACCACTAGTGCCACCATATTATGTATTATTGCGTCTTTTCAGCAGTTCTAAAAGGCAGGTCATGTTAAACTTTATATAAATTTAACAAAGAGAGACTGAAAAATAGGGAGGCTAAGTTACTTATACATGGCTGCTGCTGCTGCTGCTGCTAAGTCACTTTAGTTGTATCCGACTCTGTGCGACCCCATAAACGGCAGCCCACCAGGCTCCCCAGTCCCTGGGATTCTCCAGGCAAGAACACTGGAGTGGGTTGCCATTTCCTTCTCCAATGCATGAAAGTGAAATGTGAAAGTGAAGTCGCACAGTCGTGTCCGACTCTTCACGACTCCATGGACTGCAGCCTACCAGGCTCCTCCATCCATGGGATTTTCCAGGCGAGAGTACTGGAGTGGGGCGCCATTGCCATACACAGCTAAACAGTATCAGAGCCAGGATTATAAAGCAAGTTTGTGACTCCAAAGGTCTTTGACTCTGTTGTACTTTTTCTATATTAAAACAAGCCAGAAACCTTGTATCAATAGCCTAGTTATATGTCCCCCTCTGGAAATAATAGTCTGTGATACGAGAGACACTTCCATTAACATTTACACTTAGACTGCTCAGAGCACCCAGTGTTCCATCTGGATCACAACAAGTTACATTTATTGCCACTGTGCTCAGCCCAACTCTGGACCTGATTAAGGACTAGGATCTCTTCAAGCAAACCCTGAGATAAAACTACAACAAACGCAAAGGATAGCTCCTTAGGCATCCAACGATGTTAAGAATCAAAACATGGGGAGGGAATACTTACTGAGAGCTATTTTGTGCCAAATTTCTGAGTTACAATCAGAGATTATATTGTCTGAGATAAATGGTCAAAAAGAAGCTCCCCCTCCCACCTCTACTCCCAAACTCCTCTACTGTCTTTTTGTTTTCTACGAATGCTAATTAATAAGCTATGAGTAACAGTGGTCTCCCTTAAGGGTTGTATACACCTAGTGTTGATCACAAGCAAGAAGTGGCTCCTCTCTCAAATATAACCAAAGGCTGGCAAAACAGAGAACCCCTTTTCACCTCTTGGCCTTCCCTGGGTAGAGCACTCTGTATATGCTGTAGGCACTCTCAGGTAGAAATATTAGTTAAGACAGCTTCTGCCATGGGAAGGTAGACATGTGCGTTGCAGTTAAAAGGCGAGGCATCCCAAAAGAAAACCACCAATTAAAGAGGAGTTTTATCTTGTGAAACAGATTATACAGAAACATTCCAGTAACTCAGTGCTCATTTCTCTTTTGTATCTCCTAGACAGAGGAGCCTGGTAGGAGGCCATCTATGGGGTCGCACAGAGTCGGACACGACTGAAGCGACTTAGCAGCAGCAGCAGCAGCCTTTAGCAAAGCCCTAAATGTTCCAGCCTGGTCTCAGCTGTGTACTACAAGAGTATTAAGAGAAGACTCACCTCTGGGGCTGAAAATTAAAAAGAAAGCAACACTCCCTGAGGCCAGCAAAGGATTCCCCAGGGAAAGCTGAACCTTTAGGAACAAAAGTCCTTGCTGGGAGCTCCAATTATCCCACCCCATGTGCAGAATCTCCTTCAAAAGCCAACTCTGGAGGAGCCTGGCTCTTATTTACTAAGAGAGAAAGTAGTTTTTTTCTATCAAAACAGCCTAACTGTAAACTCAGGTCTATCTGATTCCAAAATCAATATTGTTACTGGCTGCTACATCACACTGCCTCCGAAATAATATTAACAGAAAACTGTTCAGCAAAAATATGGGAGAGAATGATTTAGGAGGAGGAGGAAGGGAAGCAAAGAGGAAAGGGAAGGAGGAGAAAAAGGGAAAGAGGGAGAGATTTCTCCAAAGCAATGAAAACAACTCATTGCAGACTGAATGTCAAAAATGGAAATAGTTAATAGTAATGTATGCACTTAGCATATATGAAGAGCAGTACCTACTATACAGCTAACATTTAACATGTGTTAATTCCTTTCCTTAAGAACAAAGAGCATAGTAGAAAAATGCCGTCTCAAGTTTTGGATTTTAAAGAAGTTAAAGTGTGATGACATTAGAACAGATACCCAACAGCAACGATGACAAAAACTCTATATCTCCTTCTTGAAAAAATACTCCGCAAGTGAAAAAAAACAGAATGGGGCTGACTATAAAGCTATTGATCAGTCCTCTGTTTCAAACAAAAAGAGGAACACATTATCTCACTTCTCCAATATATTTAAACACAGAAACACAAATTCACGAATTCATTAACTGCACAATCATTTACTGTTTTATTAGTCTACAGCAATAAGGTAGAACATCTTTTGTATCTTCTAAAAGTCAGAAAGATTCAAGGCACTTCAAATTTCAGGTGGCTTGTGTACAGTTCCCCTGCAAAAACACCCTCCCAACGAACACCAGCCAGACCTCTTCCTGTTTTTCAACCTCATATGTTTACTTTCACATCTGCTGTGAAAGATAAAAGCAACAATGGGGACATCAACCACATGTCTGCGTCCTACCAACCCGGAAATGAAGCTCTGAAGCCAGAGGTGCTGTGAAATGGGTCTTTAGAAAACTCACACGCAAGCTTAAAACTCTTACAGCGTAGGTCTGAATCAAATCCAAAGGTAGACAAAACCATATATGTTTCTAAAGAGCTATATTGTATTTGAAAGAAAGTGGAAGTGTTAATTGCTCAGTCATGTCCGACTCTTTGCAACCCCATGAACTGTAGCCCACCAGCCTCCTCTATCCATGGGATTCTCCAGGCAAGAATATTGGAGTGGGTTACCATTTCCTGCTCCAGGGGACCTTCCTGATCCAGGGATCAAACCCAGGTCTCCAGCACTGCAGGCAGATTCTTTACCAACTGAGCACCATAGATGCCCAATTGAAGTATGGAAAACGTAAGGGGCAAGATATAAAAATTCTTCTTCTTAACCAAAGATTATTTTCCCCACGTTCACAAGTCAGATTTTATCAAGGGTAAAAGGGAACTAACGTTCACTGATTACCTGTAGATGACGGGCACACTGCAAGGTTTGTTTCTGTCATTATTATGTATTCTGCGTAATGTATCATCCTTATTTTATAGAAGAGTAAACTGAGGCATAGTAAAGTACTTTCACAAGATCACATCATTAAGAAATCATCTCAGACAGAAAGCCTGCATCTCTCCTAACAAGTTTGTGGTTGTACTAAGTAAAGCTGCAGCAGTAAGGAATCTGGGGGTCTTCCCTTGGAGGTCCAGTGGTCTTAACCACTGCACGGGGCATAAGTTTGATCCCTGCTCAGGGAGTTAAGAATTCGACTTTGAGGCCAATTTTCACTTGCTAATTATAAAACTTTGGACAAGTTACTTAACTTTTAACCTGCTACTTAAAATATAAAATGGGATGACTCACACCTACTTCACAGGGCTGTGGTGAGGCTTAAATGTAAAAATAATGGCTAACATTTATCTGGTGCCAGACACTGTCCCACATACCTCGCATATATTAACTCATTTAATCATCATAACAACCTTAAAAGGTATTTTTTATCATCCACAGGTTATACAATGAGCAAACCGAGGTACAGAAGTAACTTGCCCAAGGTCACCACCAGTTTAAAAGTGACACACCAAGAAATTAAAACCAGGCATTCAAGCCCTCAGGCTCAAACCTTCAATACCTATGTCATCCCTATAAAGAACACAGTCCAGAGCACGGCTCATAATAAGTCATCATTAAATACTAGCATTATTACTTTATCAAGCACATACAACGCCCCAGTAAATTGTGGCTGAAGGTGTTAAAACAAAGAGGCAGAACGTTAACCCAGGTTATACTCCATGCTCTTCCCATAACCATATGTCTTTTGGACCTAATGCCTCTATTCCTAAGCTTTAGGCATACACTCAGTCATTTTTTTAATTAATTAATTAATGTGACTGTGCCAGGTCTTAGCTGCAGCATGCAGGATTTTTGGTTGAGGCATGAGAACTCTTAGTTGTGGCATGTGGGATCTAGTTCCCTGACCAGGGATCGAACCCGGGCCTCCTGCATTGGGAGCACAGAGTCTTAGCTACTGGACCACCAATGAAGACCTGCCCAGGCGTTTCTAATACTGGATCACTAAACTTCCTTAGGAAAGAAGTCATGTCTTCTACATTTTTGTGATCACATACACCCACAAGGTCCTGCTCATTATAGATAATCAATTGTGTGTGTGTGCCCAATCGCTCAGTCGTGTCCAACTCTTTGTGACCCCATGGACTATAGCCTGCCAGGCTCCTCTGTCTATGGGATTTTCCACCAAGAATACTGGAGTGGGTTGCCACTTCCTTCTCCAGGGGATCTTCCAGACCCAGGGGCTGAACCCAAATCTCCTGCATCTCCTGCACTGGCAGACAGATTCTTTACCACTGAGCCACCTGGGAAGCCCAGACAACCAATTAATACATATTAATTAAATGATCATGCCACTCCTCTGCTCAAAACCCTTGCAAAAATTCTCATCTCAGAAAAAGTGCAGTCTGTAGCATAGCCACCAGGGCACCACACCAACTGTTCCTCCCACTTGCAGCCTCTCTGAACTCAGCTCCTACCATTTGCTCCTAGATGATCTTGATCTTGCCATGCTGGCTTACTTAATGCTTCTCAAACACACCAAACATCCTTCACCTTTGCACCTGTTGCGCCTGGAATGCTCTTCTCCAGATACCATTCAGGACTCTGCTCAAAAGTTACCTTACCAGAGAGGTTGTTTCTGACCACTGTACCTAAAATATCCACCCCACTTCCCTCCCTCTTCACTCCCTTGTTCTGCTTTCTCTGATCCTCACTAAAACCTTACATTTTATCCCTGATTTGTATACTTTGTTATTTGTCCTCTCCCACTAAATGTAAACTCCACAAGAACAGACATTTCTAATCTACTTTCTTCACTGTTATGTCCCAGTGTGCTTAGAATAGGACCTGGTAAATAGCAGATGATTCATAAATTTTTATTAAATTAATAAATGGTAGATGTATTGGGGCTTTCCCAAGGGCTCAGTGGGTAAAGAATTCACCTGCAATGCAGGAAACGTAGGAGATACAGGTTTGATTCCTGAGTCAGGAAGATCCCCTGGAGGAGGAAGCAGCAACCCACTCTAGTATTCTTGCCTGGGAAATCCCATGGATAGAGGAGCCTGGCAGGCTACAGTCCTTGGGGTTGCAAAGAGTTGGACACGACTGAGCACGCATAGATGTATTAGTTGTCTCCTGTCATATAACAAATTACCTCTGAAATTTGGTGATTTAAAACAATAAACATTTATTATCTCCATTTCTATGGATCAAGAATTCAAGCGCATGGCTTAGTCCGACACCTTTGATTCAGGGTCTCTGGTGAGGTTGCAGTCAAGCTGTCAACCAGGTTTACGCTCCTCTCAAAGCTCAACTCTGCCGGAAGAATCTGCTTCCAAGCTCACTTTCATGGTAGTTACTAACAGACTTGGTTTCTCACCATGTGGGCCTCTCCATAGGCTGCCTGAATGTTCTTAGGATATAGCAGCTGGTGATCCGAGTGACAGGAACAGAGCCAGAGATGAGAGATGAGAGAGCCCGAGGGAGAAACCACAGCCTTTTGTAATCTAATCTTGGAAGTGACATCCCACCACTGTGCTATATTCTATTCATCAGAAGTAAGTCACCAGGTCCAGGGCACACTCAAAGGGAAGGGATTACGCAAGGCATAAATACCAGGAGACAGGAATCACTGGGCCATCTTAAAGGCTGCTTACCATAGTACAGATAACAAAAATCCAAAAACACCCTGCCCTTTGGAAGACTAGCTTTTATCCTCATCAGTGGATATCCTCAACTGTGCAGTAGAATTTCAAATTAGACCAGATGTGAATCTCAGGTGGGCTGGGAGTTTGTTCACTGCTGTATCCCCAGGAAACAGAACCACACTAAATCTTTGTTGCATGAATGAAAACAAAACAAAAAAACACCTTGACCTTTGGAAACCCGGTATATCCTTTAAGATATGCAT
Source organism: Bison bison bison (assembly GCF_000754665.1). Classification (NCBI taxonomy): domain Eukaryota; kingdom Metazoa; phylum Chordata; class Mammalia; order Artiodactyla; family Bovidae; genus Bison; species Bison bison. Next base: position 10,947,537 of record NW_011495069.1, on the reverse strand, counting down.
TTAAATATGATGCTATGGTCATTATGCAATCATCGCCCCAATGCTAGTTTTTTCAATCTTATAAAACACCAAAGGGAGTACATTAACTATTAAACATTTCTAGTTAACCAGTGTACCTTAACAGTCATGTTAGAGATAATACAACTAGCAAAGAGATGTCAACAAAAATAGCATCTGGAGAAAAAGGATACTATTGGATGACTCTTTCTGAGTAGATGAGATACATCTTTTTAAAAATGGATTGGATATTGATTGTTATTATGTAAATATTGTTCATTTTCTTAGGTGCGATTATGGTACTGTGATTATGTAGAATAAAGTCTTTATTCTTAGAAGATGCATAATGAAGTCTTTTAGGGGTAAATTTTCATATCTGCAGCTTACTTTCCAAGAAAACACACATACAGAAAGGGAATCAGAAGCAGTCAGATTCATAACCCGGTCTTAAATCTCAATTATGCTCGAATTCACATTCTCACTACACTTCTACATGTCTAGGATGTCCCCAGTGTTATGTATCTAACTACCGTTCTAAGCAGTGTCTGTGTCTGGGGGGCTGAGGAGGGCAGTGAAAGACAGGACATTGACCCTCTGCTCTCCAGAAGCTGACAGTCTTACTGGGAAGCACCAGTTTCAAGTGCAATACAAAGCAACACGTGACAAATCGGGTTTGTAACAAATGCCACAAGAGCTCAGAAAAGGATATCAATAAACTCTCAGAGAACAAAATACCTTTGAAACCTCTTTCTTCTAACAGTTCTCTTATTCTTGGCATCCTTTTCCTTTAACCACTTCTCCTTTACTTTATCTACTTGGCAACAACTGAGTGATTATTTCCTACTAACAAAACTATCTTGAGATGATCTAAACATAAAGCACATATTTTGCCTGTTTGGAATGCAAGATATGATTTTTTAAAATAAAATACTATTCACATTTTCACTGGAAAAAAGCACTAAATATACTGTGTGAATTTTCTTGCCTTCAAAAGCAATTGTGTTATTTCAAGTGTTGAGGATGCCAGAAAGCTTGAAGATTTAAAAATAACCTCACAAAGAGCTTGTTTCCAACACCAGATGGAAAGAAATTACTCTAAAGACACACGTGTGGGAGGACATATATACAATACAACATCATATGACACCATGCAAAAGGTTTATATAATTATGTAATACCATCAAGATTCGCAGGACTCTGCAGGTAGTAAGTTAGCAACAGTGTCGATTCTCTGAATCATTAAAAATCACAAAAGGGCAAGAAATTGCAAGTGGGTGGTAGCAAAAAAAAAAAAACAAAGAGCCTTCACTTTAAGCTGCCTTCCATGTGTCTCCACTACATGATGAAATGGTTGGCAGGTAAAATTTGAGAGCTTAAATCCTTGGAGCTCTTGACAGTTCTGCCTGTGTCCACATGGTCAAAACAACCAGGGGAAATGAATTTCAAAAATCTGTACCAAGTGTATTATCAAGGTGAAACACTTTTAACTTGAATATATGTAGAATTTCAAACTGGTTAACTGAAATACATGCCTGACATATAAATTAAAATAGCATTTCTTTGTAAGATGATGTACTGTTAAAATCCCATTGCATTAAAATGATTATAATAGTGTTATTAATTTACACAAGTATTAATAGCTGAAACACAATCACAACTGAACTTTGGCATAGTACTCCCTAGTCACAAATTAGCCAAAGTATACATTTTGTTACAGTTTTGGGTAACAGGCTTAAATGCAACCAATTCAAAATACTGCTATGCTGTATTGTTGTTAAATCACAGAATTTCTCACTTAAAACTTTTATAACTTTATAATGGTGATGCTATCAAAATATAATATTAAAGTGTCTGAGTGACTATTAAGGCAGAAAGTAACTAAACCTTAGTCTATACTGTGTCCAATGTTACAATTCAGACGAATAAAGGGCCTACCAAAAAGTTTATTTGGATTTTTATAGGGGATGGAAGACACAAGGAGAGACAGATTACATTTATAAATCACAATAAACTATAGGAATATATACTATTCCCAATTTTTTATCTTATTATTTCCACCTAGTTCCAAAAGAAATTGAGGTGTTCCTGTCCCTATTAATAGATAATATTTTTAGATAATACAGCTAATCCTTGAATAACAGGGGTTTGAACTGTGTGAGTTCACTTATACTTAGATTTTTTCATGCATGAACTCTACAGTACTACATCATCCAAGGTTGGTTGAATCCTCAGAGGCAGAATCACATACAAGGAAGAACCACACATACAGAGGTCCGACTATAAGTTACACATGGATTTCCAACTGTGCAGAACGTTAGCACCCCTAACCCCTGCATTAAGGATCAACTACAATGCAGAATTATGGACATACATTGAATGTAGATAGAACAGAATTAGATAATATAAATAGAGCATCTGTTGCTTCTTCCAATTTTATCATTATATTTAATCACAGTTTCTATTTTATCAGATAATCTTGCCTCTTCCTCCCCACTCTGCCAAGATTACACTATCCCTATCCAAGCTCTACTCTACACAGTTCAGAAACAACGTTAATTTCTATAAGCAGACGTTGCCCTGAGAGGTGAGAAAGAAGACAGCCTAGATTAATTGGGAGGAAACGACCAAAAGAACCCTCAACCATGGAAGGAAGAGAACGGCAATCCAATACACAAATCACCATTTAATCCACATGGATTTAGGTTGGAGATAATCAAGAGGTACCTGCAGAATCAGGACTGGTCTTAATAAATACAATAATAAAACAACAAAGAATGAAATAAACAATAAACATGATACCAGAATGGCTCTGGAATTTCTCTTGGGAAAGGACTTTTTTAGGGGGGCATACTTACTTAGAGTGACTTGGGGGAAACTGATGAAAATTAGGAGGTAGGGTATATTAAAGTCTCTCCAAGTCATTCCTTGAATTGTTCTGGCCACAACCATGGAATGTTGCTTTTCTTTAAAGTTCAAAAAGTAGTCAATTTATTTTCAAATACTTCAAGGTGGGTACAATCCCACTTAAATAAAAATAATTAGCAAAAATAAGTGTAAACAGACTTTTATCATAATCAGATTTTCCCACTATAACTTCCCTAAAACCAACATTTGAAGTAGTGTCAGTGAGGAAGTAATTCTAAGACCGGCACTCAAAACATCAAAGTTCTCTTTTCCAACACCTCCAATTTCTGAATAGTGTTTACTGCTATACCTCTTTTATCCTCTCCCTGTGTATTCATTAAATAACAGCACAGTAAATCAAAACAGAGTGTAGTAAATCAAAATACTGATCTAATGCAGTGTGCATACCAGGCAGATTGTTACAGTGCATTTCCTGCACACATTCTGAAGCCACTCATAAAGAGTCACCAGTGACGTACCGACAAACTTAAACAACAAAACTTAACATTCTATTTAGAATCTGGCTCTTCTCTAACTAAAAGCTATTACAAACACAATGAACCAATTACCTTCCAGTACTTCTAGATTCTCTACATAAATAAGACTCGTAACTTATCAATTCAGAGGGCCCTTTAAAAATTTTTTTAAATTTAATCTTCGGGGGCTTTATTCAGAGAAAGAAAGCAAAGTTGTTCATAAGAAAAAAACTTGCTAGAATTATTCTTGTTTAGCTCACAAATAAAATTAGATGATTCTAAGCTTAAGCAGTAGGTGGAAAAAAAAAATCCTTTAGAGGTAGCAATGAATCTGTATCTGAATAGGCATGTGACCAATCACAAATTTGATGGGACTTTTGGAAAAATACACTGGCAGCATTTGCTCTGATCTTCTTAGATAATAAGGAAACAGATTGTGATCTAACGTATGCACCTCTTGATTTCAGAACCACATTCAGCCCCTGATAGCTGCCAACATTCCCAAGTTATAAAACCGGATCACCAATATTAAATTAGATTTGGACATTCAGAAAACAATATAAGCAAGCCCTATCACTCACGTCACAAATCACAGACTTCGTATTTTAAATCACAATCTACTGATAAGCATATCAAAGTACCTAGAGAATTCAAGAATCCTGTGACTTGTAGGGAACTCTTCTGACAAGCTTAACTCCGAAGCTTTTTTTTTAGGAAACCAAACAACACTGTAAGCACACTATCTCCCATAAAATGAATCTGTTTAAAATGAAGTCCATAAGCTAAGGAATGAAATGGAAGGCTGGCTCTGTAGTTTCCAAAAATGTTAAAGTCAAGCTGCATAGAAAACAACACACTGCTGAATTCTAAATGTGAGGTGCAAACCTGACAAAAGAGAAAAACAGGAAAAACACATAGGTCATATCTCAACAAAATGCCACAACTATTTTTTTTAGAGACAGGAATCATTTAAAATCATTTTTTAATTTAGATATTAGCTTAGAAATGTTTCTAAAAAGAAAAAGGAGATACAAGTACCTTTAAAATGAAAAGAGGAAGATTTGTGTGCTATTCTGTTTATATATAAATTATCATATCACATTATTTTATATATTATATTGATGATAAGCCTACTTTGTAAGTCCCTTGGACTGCAAGGAGATCTAACCAGTCCATTCTAAAGGAAATCAGTCCTGAATATTCTTTGGAAGGACTGACGTTGAAACTGAAACTCCAATACTTTGGCCACCTGATGTAAAGAACTGACTTATTTGAAAAGACTCTGATGCTGGGAAAGATTGAAGGCAGGAGGAGAAGGGGACAACAGAGCATGAGGTGGTTAGATAGCATCACCGACTCAATGGACATGAGTTTGAGTAAATTCCAGGAGTTGGTGATGGACAGGGAGGCCTGGTGTGCTGCAGTCCACGGGGTCACAAAGAGTCAGACACGACTGAGCGACTGAACAGAACTACTTTATTAAGGCTTCTCAGGTGGCGCTAGTGGTAAAGAACCCATCTGCCAAAGCAGGAGACAATCCCTGGGTCAGGAAGGTCCCCTGGAGAAGAAGGAAATAGCAACCTACTCTACTATTCTGGAGAAACCCCATAGAAAGAGGAGCCTGGTGGGCTCCATGGGGTTGCAAAGAGTCAGACACAACTGAATCAACTGAGCAGGCACACAAGCTTACTTTAAAATATAGGCTTGTTTACCATATCTACTGCTGCTGCTGCTGCTAAGTCGCTTCAGTCGTGTCCGATTCTGTGCGACTCCATAGACGGCAGCCCATTAGGTGCCTCTGTCCCTGGGATTCTCCAGGCAAGAACACTGGAGTGGGGTGCCATTTTCTTCTCCATACCATATCTACTACTTCAACACAATAAATATGATTTGAGTGTTTAACAAACATTAAGGAAATGTCAGCTCTTAGACCACCAAGAAACGGAAGAGATGTAGAGAAGCCCACTTAAGAGATAAAACTTTCTTCTATTAGTTTAGTCTGTTTGTTGACAGCCAGAGTTTTCAAGTGTCCAACCAGTCAACTGGTGGAGTTCTTAGCTCTGAGCAGAATGGAACCCTAAGAGGTTTTCTTAATCTACCACCAGCCACCTTCTACCACAAGGGTTGCGCATACTGATGGGGCATTTAGGACCTAATCCTTTTAACAAACACCACTTCAAATTCAACCAGCTGGCCATATTAATGAAGCTCAAAGAAAACTCAAAACAAAACCAAAAGTTCCATCAAGTCCCTTTCACAAAGGGACATTTCCCCCACACTTCAAATTATTAATATGGAACATTCTTAAAGAGAACTGAAAACAGAAGGAATATACTGATAAACGACAAGCACAGATGGAAGCTCATGGCCAAAGGTACAAATGAGAAAGCATGGGTTATTACTGAGTAGTTAGTTCTTTTTGACTGGAAAATACAAGTAATAAAGAGAATAAAGGTAGAAAGGTAGACCAGGGCCACACTATGTACAGACATACCTAAAAGACATTTGGTTATAAAACACTGGTATAAATGTTGGGAGAATTTTGATGAAGTCTAAAGAGTCAGATCATTTATTGATACTTCTAAGCCTGAATTCAATTATACAAGGGGAAAAAAGTATAGTTTTGTTCTAGAAGAAAGAGGAATCAGAAGGTTAGCATGCTGCAGGTAAGTTCACTTTTAATAGTAACAAAGATATACCATACTTCAGTTTCCCCAGGGATATAAATAATGCTTATCTTTACCTTAATTATAATCTTGCTGTAGAATGCATTCTGAATTAGCACCTTGATATCAAGGCAATGTGATGCTCAGTGTTTATATTCACTTTTTAATCTGTCATTTATTGAGAGCTTATTGTGTACCATATATTGTTATGTACTCCACATGGATTATATTAATAACACCTCAAGAAACTATTTTATATAGCCAAAGTTGGTCAGCTAGCAAAGAACTTATTGTTTCCAACTTACAGAGCAGGAAAATGAAGAGTATGTCGAGTTTCCCTAAAAAGTAAGAGTTAATGCTGCATAAAAAAACTGAGATGAGAATTATATTAACAGCACTGGGTACAGTGTACATCCTCACTATAATAATATCCAAGATAGAAGACATCACCATTTCTTCCAATCTTCCCTAAAAACAGAACAGAATAGCAGCTGTGAAATCACACAGACTACTAAAAAAAAAAGAAAAGAAAAGCTCGGCATCTCTTAAAAAGAAAAAAACTAACTCCTAATCAGCAATACATGCCAAAAAACGACAAGTCTCCACAGACTAGTCATTTACGGTTGGGTACAGCTAGAGAAAAAAACAGGATGAGAGTCGCTATTCATGTGGCCAGAAATCAATCCCTCGGCAATTTGTTTCACGTGAGATCACTTTCACTCTCAAGAGAACGCTGGTTTCTGGGAAGAACAAACCTGTTTTAGCAAACCCCCACCAGGAATAACAGCCTGGCGATACATCTCGGTGGACAAGCCCAGATACTACCCTCTCCACAGGTAAAGGCAGCCCAGCGAGCAGGAGGAAATACGTCCAAGCCGACAGATGCACAAACTGAAAAAGGAGGTCACGAAGCTGGGAGAGTCGGTTTAACCCCTTGGTCTCTGGGACCCGGGAAGACTCAGTGGGAAAGCATAGAGACTTGGGGTTGGGGGTGGGGGGGGATTTTTTTTTTTTTTTAATGATATGGGTATCTGTGGCGGGAAGGCCTTCAAGTCCTTGCAGGCTCCCTCCACCCCTCACAACTGAGCCTGACTTCAGACCGCCCAGCTACCTCGTCACCGAGAAATCGCTCTGCGGCTGCACCCCACACCTTCACCACCCGAAACCTGCAACTCGCCCCCCACCTGCTTTCCTTCAAGGGCTCCTGCCCACTGTACCATGACTGCCTGACCAGACGGTACCGATCGCCCCCTCGTCAAAAATGCACCCGGAGCCTAACTTTTAAACGCTCCCCTCCAGCGCCACCCCGGCCTTATTTCCCCCTCAGGCCGACCGCGTCCCGGCTCCAAGCCTTCGGTCGCCGGCTTGCAGAGAGGGCTTTGCGGAGGCCGTGCAGCCCGCGCCCCCCGGCCCGGGCCTGCGGAGGGGCTGGAGACAAAGAGGCAGGGGCACCGCCGCGGCCTCCAGGACCGTCCCCTCGGGGACAGCTCCGCGCCCCCCACCCTCCTACCCCAGTTCCGCTCGCGCGCCGCCACAGCCTAGCCTCACCGGTGGTTCTGGGGCCCGGGCTCCTCGCGCCCGCCGCC
>NW_011495069.1:10927394-10939776 GCF_000754665.1 Bison bison bison | reverse complement strand
AAAGGGAGCGAGCGGGCGGCCCCGGCGCGCGCCCTCCCGCCTTCCCTCCGCGAGGCGAGGGCTGGCCCGGCCCGCAGCCAGCCCGCCCCGCGAGCCCCTCCCCCTCTGTTCGCCACAACATTGTAGTAAATTTCTATTGGACGGCGCCGGAGGGAAGGAGGGGGCCGGGCCCGCGGCCCGCCAGCCCATTGGCTAAGGCCGAGTTCTCGCTCCTCACGTTTTCCCCCGCCCTTCCCTAGGCCGGTAAAGAGAGGGGAGCGGAAGGGAAAAGAAGGGGAAAAGGCCAGGGGCTAGCCGCGTGTGCGCAAGCGCAGGTCGAACCGGCTCTCAGGTCCTTAAGTTCCCAGGGGCCCCGCGCTACCCACGTGGGGAACAGAGTAGCCAGTGCCCGAGACGAAGGTGACGCCCTTTCCCGCTCCTCTCCCCACCCCTTTACCCCCAAGGAGGGCCAGATGAGGGTCTGAGATTTGGAAGTTGCTCCCAAGCTAACCACGCTCGCTGGCTGTCCCCCAAATGCACCTACTGACCTTGGATAAGTCATTCAGTTTTTCCGGGCCTCGGTTTCCCCACCTACTAACTTGACATCTCTAGGCGCCATTCGAACCCTGACAATCGATGAGACTTTACCTCTCCTGGTAGCTGTGTTAAGACCTGAAATGGATGCTGAGTGTTGCAGCCACGCCAAGATTTTAGCTGTCTTCTGCATTTACGGGTCTCCTAATTTTGCTGTGGCACCCTCAAAATCGTGAGAACTTAGCTTCAGAAATCTGGTCTCCAGCTGAGCTTAGAATAGCTCTCACAATTGCCTGATGTGCCCGTTATTTCCTTTCATTAGCTTCAGAGGCCACTTGAACCTTCCACACTCCCTGCCAGGCTGGTGTCTAAACCAGCAGAAAGAAGGCTCAGTTTTAAGCATGGTAAGAGGTAAGAGAGTTCTGGTATTCCCATTTTAGAGATGAAGAAACCCAAGCAGAGAGGCTTAGACCTGCCAGGATAAGAAGCCAGGCAATCTGACATGGGAGTCTGTATATGCCAGCTAGGCTGTCTCCTTGTATCTAATCCTAGACCCCTCACAACTCAGCTTGGCCTCTAGAAACAGACTGCTGCTAAGTCGCTTCAGTCGTGTCCGACTCTGTGCGACCCCATAGACGGCAGCCCACCAGGCTCCCCCATCCCTGGGATTCTCCAGGCAAGAACACTGGAGTGGGTTGCCATTTCCTTCTCCAATGCCTGAAAGTGAAAAGTGAAAATGAAGTCGCTCAGTCGTGTCCGACTCTTAGCCACCCCATGGACTGCAGCCTACTAGGCTCCTCCATCCATGGGATTTTCCAGGCAAGAGTACTGGAGTGGGGTGCCATTGCCTTCTCCAAGAAACAGACTACTTGAGTTCAATTCTCAGTCTCCCTGATTGTTTGGCCTACTCTGTGCTTGTTCCCAACCCATAAAAGGGGATAGTAACAAACTCCTACCTACCTCATAAGAGTTACTGTAAAAATTAAATGAGTTAAAATATGTAAATGGCTTAGCTCACAGTAAGATCTACCTAAGTGTTAATTATTCCTGCTATTTGGAGACTAAAATATGGACTGAGAGGCGTGGGGCTCGCTGACATAACAATAATATATTTGGTAAGCACTAAATTGTCAGCACTGAGCTGAGCACTTTACATGGTTATCTGTTTGAAACATCCTAAGAGACCCTTTAGGATCACCTGATTACCCTATCTAAAACAGCCTCCACTAACACACCCTTATTGGAGAAGGAAATGGCAACCCACACTAGTATTCTTGCCTGGAGAATCTCAGGGACAGACGAGCCTGGTGGGCTGCCATCTGTGGGGTCGCACAGAGTCAGACACGACTGATGTGACTTAGTAGCAGCAGCAGCACACCCTTGCCATGCTTTAATTTTGCTTCATGGCACTTCTACCTGACTTTCTACTGTATACTTATCTGTTTGTCCCTCTCAATAAATTGCTGCAGCTTAGACTCACTAGATCACAAGCTCTGGGAGGGCAGGGACTTTGTCTTTTTGTTCATCCCCCAGAACAGTGCATACTCAATAAATATTTGCTGAATGAGTGAGTGAGTTATCCCCATGTTATATAAAAGGAAGCTGAGACTTAGGTGGCTTGGCCAAGGTCATTCTGTGTAGTAGGGTGAAGCACCTGTGCTTGAATATTCTGGTCCCCTGCCTCAGGTCCTCAGGTTCAGGGAGCTCTAGCTCTACCACCTATGTGCCTCAGAGATCCCCTTCACCTGTCAGACCTGGAAATCTGGTGCCATGAAGGATAAATCCTGAAGATCAATCACAAGACAGCTCACCACTACCATCCCCGTGTTATCCAGCAAATACAGATTCATGAAAACCAATATTCTCTATGCCATGAACTGCTAGGCAAGGATAATAGTTTTTGTTTAAAGAGGCTTGGTTGGAGTGGGTAATATTTAATAATCATCACCCTGAAAAAAAAAAGTGGGGTTCTCAGACTAGAAGAAAACAGCCGAACATAAGGCAGATGTAAACCACTCAAATTTAGACTGCCGTGTGACACCACATCAAAAACTGTTGGCGCAGGCTTTAGAATCTTAAAATATTTAAATCCAGTCCTGGCTTTTAATTCTTAGACTGGAGATGAAAGGGCTTTGGAAACTGTAAAGTACTATCCACACATGAGGGATTTTTGTTAATTAGTTAGGTATACACCATAGCTTGTCAGGCTAAGTGCCAGATCCTTGGGCATAACTGGGCCTAACACATAGTAGAGAATGAGAAGAAAAATCATGCCCAATCAAAGGCAGAGAAACTACTCTAACTCCTGTGCCCATCTGCCCTCTCAGGAGAGGCCTCTGCAAACCAGACATCTGGTCCCAGCTCACCCCACAGAGGCTGCCTTTGAGTACAGGGTAAAAGGTCCCAAGCACCATCTCTGAAGCTAATTTCCTTGGAAGAAACTCAGCTCCCTCCCTCCCTCCCTGTCCTATGCTCACACCTGGGTGGCGGCTGTGCCACGCTCCAAGCCCCAAGACGGGATCTCTAGCGGCCATCTCTATGCCGCCTGCCAGCTGAGCCCATTGCTGCCTCCCCCACCATCCCTCCTGTTTCAGGCCCTGCAAGCCGCCTCTCAGCCCCTGAGCGGTCAAGGGCACTAAGGGGAAAAAGAAAAAAGACGGCATGAAAGGGTCCTAATCCTTCCCCATTACAAACTGAGCTCCAGCAAAAAAGCAACACCAGCTGCACAGAAGAGGGTGAAATTAAATGGTGAAATTAGGTGGTGACCACTGAGGAAGGCCAGGGAGGGGAGATGGGGCCTCCGATGACCTGGAAGAGATGAGATTGGAAGAAAGCAGGGGTAGGTGGGGGAACAGTTGGAGACTGAACCATTCCCAAATCTGGGACGTGGGTGGATTAGGGACACAGCTGGCCTGAAGCCCCAGTGATAGGGCTCATGGAAAGCATTTGTTGGTTATGGGGGTAGCAAGAGATGAAGAAGGCTTTGAAAAGCTGGGCCCACCAGCAAAGTGTTCTGAACAGTCACTACTGAATAAAAACCAACCCTGGTACCGAAAGTACATGAAGAGTAGAGCTTTCCATACGGCCCCTGATAATAGAATTTAAGTCATTTTATAGCTTTTAAACACAAATTATAAACAAGCTATAACAAGGCAGAAAAACTGCTCTTTTTACAATGATATGCCTTTCTAGGGGATTACTTTTAGTAGTACTTGCATTGTTCACAAAAAAATAGTCAAATAATTTAAAAATTTTAATCAGCATAAAGTCATCAATCAGAAATAACTACCATCAATATCTTAGTGAAAGATTTCCCTTCTAGTACCTCTCCTATCATATACTTTTTTGTATATATATATTAAGTCACATGAAATTGCTGATTTTATAAGTTATTAGCAATTGCATATGGTTCGGCCTAATGCTTTTTTAAAATTTAGATCGTATTGTTTCAGAACCAACTTTTTTTCCTCCTAATAATATATTATGACACCCACAGTGCCCTCAAGTGGATGTACCATAATTTAATTAAATTTAAATGTTAATCATTTAGGTTATTTCCCCTTTTTCTCTCTTTTTACTTTTTTCTTTTTTCTCTTTTTTCTTTTCTCATTTTTTTCTTCTTTCTCTTTTTCTGTTTTCCCATTTTTCTCTCTTAATACTTGACAAATATCCTTTTTATATCTAAATTATACCCATGATTATTTTTTAGAATGCATTGACTGCAACATATGTATATATATGTTTTAGTTACAGCATACAAAGCTGCCTGTGCTAGCCTTTGTCAAGAGAAAAGCAAAAGAAATCAGCAAATGCAATGAAAGACAACATCTTAAATGAATACTCTTACATATTGGAAAACACAGAGCATGTTTTGACCCCTCTGATAGAATGCACTTTGCTTACAAAAACTGTGTTAAGCTCTGTTTTAGAGAGTTCTCTGTGCATAGTAAAAGAAAAAAAAAACAGTAAATATGATTAAAATACATATATTGGAGTTGGCAAGTTATGTCCTTTCTTCTATGAAGACACTCCAAGAAACAAGGGGCAAAAGGGAAGGAAATTGAAATTGTAAAAGAGATTCCAGTGGACAGTCACTGAGGTATTCTTTAGGCCTCCAGATTCACAAAATGTAGAACTAGATAGGCCCTCAGAGATCAACAAGCCCAAGCCACATGTAAACAATTTGGAAAAGGAGTCCAGAAACTGGAAGAGGCTTGCCTGAAGTCACACAGCACAGGGGTGGCAGAGTCCAAACCAGGGCTCAAGTTTTCTGACCCCTACTACAGATTCTGTTCACTTCCTTCTTATAAGTCCAGCTCATTCCTCTTCTGAAGTTGGAGGCCACAATAAATTGTACAGCCATAAAACCTAGGACTATCTGAGCCAGAAGGGAAATAACTTATTATTAAAAATAATGACCATTATATTTATTAGATATTTACTATGTGCCAGGCACATACTGAGTACTTTATATGCATTAATGCACTTAGCCTCATAGCACCCCTGAAAAGTGTTATTAGCTTCAATTATAGTCTAAGAAACTACAGTCTAGAAACATTAGATGATTTGTGCCATGTCACACAGCTTTAACTAAATCTGTCTTCTACCTCTGTCCTCTGCTACACACGGCTTTCATGTCACTCTCAAGAAAGCACTTTGGAAATTAGATGAAGGAGCAACATCAACGTCTGTCCCAAAACCCCAGGGAAAGGCTGCTGCGGCTGCTTCTGACTGGAGCCCTGGGACATTTAAAGAGGGACCCAGGGATCTGACCTCCCACGACCCTTCCAATCCCCTTCTCTCACCAGCTGGACTGAGCCTAATGGCCCTGATCCAGCCAAGCTTCCAGCTCACTCAAGCTTAACCCACTAATTCTCTCTCTCTCAGGCAGGGAACCCTCCAGGCCCAGAGGGTTTCCCAAGAAACATGGGGACAGGCTCAGTGCCACCAGCTAGCTGAGCCCCTTCTAAACCTGCTGAAGTCAGCCTGCCCCAACCCTCCCTTGGGAGAGGGCAGAGGAGGAGCTATGATGAAGCAGGAAGGAACTGGGGGCCAGGCTTGACTTGCCCTAAGATCCTCCAAAGTTGCTGAAGCAGGACAGTTCCTGAACTGTCTGTCCTGCATTCAGCTAGTCTCCATTTCTAAGCCTTCCAGTGACTGAAGTTTTTCCGTGGAGGAAAAAAGAGAGAAATCACTACAAATAAGCTCCAGCCTTAGCTCTGCAGTAAGTTCACTGTGTGGCTCTGGGCAAGTCACTTACCCTCTCTCTTAGCACAGGCTGCCTTAACAAAATGCCATAGACTGGGTGGCTTAGGCAATAGAAATTTATGTTCTCACAGTTCTGGAGTCTGAAGTCCAAGATCAGGGTGCCACCCTGGTTAGATTCCAGTAAGAGCTTTCTTCCTGGTTTGTAGACAGCCACCTCTTCTCAGCCCCCCACATGGCAGAGAGATGGGGAGCTTGCTGGTGTCTCTTCTCACAGGGACACTAATCTCATCATGAGGGCCCCTCCTCATGACCTCATCTAACCCTAATCGCCTCCCAAAGGCCCTGTCTCCAAATACCATCACATTGGGATTAAGGCTTCAGTGTGAATTTTGGACAGGACACAAATATTTATCCATTACACCCTCTCTGGGCTCCCATTTCCACATCAATCAAACGGAGGTGCCTATCCAGGACGTCACAGTGTAGCAAGAAGGATCAATTACGTAGGCGGTGCAAAGGGTTTTTCAGATGACAGGCCCACATCTGCACTGAGTATGAGTTATATTGTTTATTTTTATTTTATTCTGCTGTCAACCAAGCAAGGAAAAAACTCTCAATCCCAAGGCAAAAGCCTCCCTGGAATTGAGGACACACTGGTCCCCCTTTCCTCAGCCCGCAGACATTTATTGAGCACCTCCTGTGTGTGGGCACTGGGGACCATGGAATGAATGAGGTGAGTCCAGCAGCCCCAAGAACAAACATCCTCCTCCTCATCCCATATTTGGCTGATGGCAAGAAGAGGTAAAAGGATCGGGGGCTTTTGAGGTAGGCAGACCTGGGTTTAAATCAAGGCTCCACCAGGGACTTCCCTGGTGGCCCAGTGGCTAGGACTCCACACTCCCAGTACAAAGGGCCCAGGTTTGATCCCTGGTCAGGGAATTAAATCCCACATGCTGCAACTACAGATCCCACATGCCACAACTAAGATCTGGTGCAGCCAAATTTAAATATATACATTTAATCCTTATTAAAAAACAAAACAATAGCTCCACCACTAAGATGCTATGTGAGTTCAGGCGAGTCACCACTCCTCTTCCTTATCTATAAAATGGGGATGACATGTGCCAACCATTGTACCAAGTACTTTTTATGCAACATGTCACTGAACCTTTCCAACAGCCTCTTGAGGAAGGTATGACTATAATGCCCATTTTACAGATAAGGAAATAAGAGTCTCAGAAGTGAAAAACTTCCCCAAGATCACCCAGGTAGTAAGGGTCAGAATTAGAATTCAAACCCACATCTGCCTGGCTTTATTGCTGGTGCTCTTACAGCTTACAGATTGTTTGCATTCCTGTAATGGTCATTACAATAATACCAGTGTACAGAACACTCTCTGTGTGCCCAGATCCTTTACCTGCATTCTCTGATTTAGTTCTCACAGCCCTATGGAGTGGGTACTATTTTAACCCCATTCTTTAGCTTTGGGAACCGAAGTCAGAGAGGTGAAGCAATTTGCCTAGTGTCACACAAGCTTCCCTGATAGCTCAGTTCGCAAAGAATCCGCCTGCAATGCAAGAGACCCCAGTTCGATTCTTGGGTGGCTTGATTCCTGGGTTGGGGAGACCCCTGGAGAAGGGATAGGCTACCCACTCCAGTATTCTTGGGCTTCCCTTGTGTCTCAGCTGGTAGAGAACCTGCCCCCAATGTGGGAGACCTGGGTTTGATCCCTGGGTTGGGAAGATCCCCTGGAGAAGGGATAGGCTATCCACTCCAGTATTCTGGCCTGGAGAATTCCATGGACTGTATAGTCCATGGGGGTCACAGAGTCGGACATGACTGAGCCACCTTCACTTTCACACAGCTAAGGAGAGGTATAGTGGGGAAGCCAAGTATGTCTGATTCTAGAACCCTATCCTTGCCCACTACACTATCCTGCCTCTCTTTCCCAGTGAAGCCATGTAGGTGTCTTTATCTGTTTATCTCTGGACGAGAAAGCTGAAGCCCCGCAAAAGTTAACAAAAAGCCTATGGGGACCCAACAACTCAGCTAGCAGCTAAGCAGGGACTTGAACTCAGGCTCCTGAGTCTTAAACACTGGATTATTTCCTTTACCCATAATACCAGAATCCTGGGCATCAGAAAATGCCTCTATGGGACTTCGCTGGTGGTCCACTGGTTAGGAATCTACCTGCCAATGCAGGGGATATGGGTTTGGTCCGTGGTCCAGGAAGATTCCACATACTTCAGGGCAACCAAGTCCGTGTGCCATCACTACTGAGCCCACACACCCTGGAACCTGTGCTCACAACAGGCAAAGCCACTGCAGTGAGAAGCCTGAGCACCGAAACTAGAACGTAGCCCCCGCTTGCCAGAACCAGAGAAACCTGTGTGTAGCAACAAAGCCCCAGAGCAGTCAAAAAGAACTTTAAAAAATTTTTTTTAATTTTTTTTAAAGAAAGAAAATCCCCCTGTGAGCTAGACCTTTGGAAACCACACCCAGCTTCTCCAGGGGCATGGGGATCCCTTCTGAACCAAGCCAGGCATGGAGAACCAAAGGTGTAAGGGAGAAGAAACTTTCCAGAACACTGCTTGGAAAAGACAGCAATTAAACTGGTTATGCAGCTGTGCTTAGCTTTGGGCACCTCTGCCTTGGTCTCTCTAAGCCATGGACCCATAGCTGGAAGTGGGGGGTTATAGAGGAAGCTGCTCCAGGCCTGGGGCCCCACTGGCCAGCACAGCTGTCTGCTGTGATTTCTGCTGAGAAACAAAAAGCTCAATCCTCTAGGCCTAAGTGCTAATTACCAATAATGACATAATAACCATGTGGGCCCAACAGCCAAACAGTCCCAACTAGAAATTCTGCATAGCTCAGACTTAGGAACAAAAGATCTGGGCACTCCAACGGAAACTGATGCCCTGGCAGAAAATGTCAGAAGCTAAAGGGCTTCAGGATTGACCCAACCAAAGTATTATCTGGCAAATGGAGAGAACGATGACCACTCACGCAATTATTTATTAATTTATTGTGTTTGTGTGTATGTATGCATGCTCAGATTAGTGCTAGAGAAGAAAGCTTCATTTATTCATTAATTCACTCCACAAGGACCTCCCTGGTGGGCTAATGGTTGAGAGTCCACCTTCCACGCAGGTGTTTGATCCCTGATCTGGGAAGAGTCCATATACCACAGACCAACTAAGCCCACGTGCCACAGCTACTGAGCCAGCATTCTCAACCCTGTGCTCCGCAACAAGAGAAGCCCTCACAAAGAGAAACCCGTGCACCGTATCCAGCCCCTGCTTGCCACAACTAGAGAAAGCCTGTGAACAGCAACAAGGACCCAGCACAGTCAAAAATAACTTAATTAATTTTTAAAAATTCACTCCACAAATATTTGTTGAGCACCTACTATGTACCACAGACTCTTCTAGGTACAGGAGATATGACAATGAACAAGACAGACAAATATCACCATCATCTCTGAGCTTACATGCCAGTGAGGGGAGTCAAACAATAAGCAGATACTCCATAAAATATTGTAGGTCAAAGAATGGTAAGAGATGTGGATAAAAATAAGCCAGGAGGGAGGAGAGGGAGTGTTGGCATTGCAGTGTCACACTGTTAAACAGAGCTGTCTGGAAAGGCCTTACTGAGCAGGTGACATTTAAACAAAAAAATTAAGAAGATGAGAGAACAAGTTATGGAAGGATCTGGGGTAGGTGTTCCAGGTTGAAGGGCCAGCAAGTGCAAAGGCCCTGGGGTTGGCGGTGTGGCTGGTAGATTCAAGGACTTGCCACCTGAGATCAAACCTCCAAGTCGTTAACAGAAATAGGAAAGAAAAGGCATCAGCTAGACTGATCACCTACTGTATACTTGAGCTCTCTTACACCTTAGGACAGTTCTGGAGGTAAGGATAATGCTCACTTGTCTCGCTGCTTTACAGTTGAGGAAACAAGACCCAAAGAAGAGAGGTAATGATCCCACAGAGGCTTCCCAGGCGGTGCAGTGGTAAAGGATACACCAGCCAGTGCAGGAGACTCAAGAGATATGGGTTCGATCCCTGGGTTGGGAAGATCCCCTGGAATAGGAAATGGCAGCCCACTCCAGTATTCTTGCATGGAAAATTCCATGGTCCCAGGAGCCTGGCGGGCTACAGTCCACAGGGTCACAAGAGTCGGACACGACAAGCACACACACACACAGTGAGCCCACGCCACACCACTAGAACAGGCAGGTCTGCTTGCCTCCGGTTTTCTCCAGCCTCCCTGCTGCTCTTCTCTGTGCCCCGCCTGGGCGAATCTAAGTATGTCTGTGTTGAGTGAATGAACAGATGGGTGAATCCTGCACATTCTCAAGCCCTGCCTTCTTCATGAACTGCTCCCTAACTGGCCTTGGCTGATTTCTTCTTGCATCTGCTAATCTCAGAATGACAACAATAACAGTCATTTCAGTGTGCCTGCTATGGAAGGAGTACTCTACCTGAATTATCTAATTTAGCCCTTAAGTACCCATGAAAAGCTGCTAATATTTTTCCCATTTTACAGGTGAGAAAACTGAGGGAGAACACCTTGCTAGGGGCCCCATGGCTGGTCAGTGGTGAAGCTGCAATCTAAACGGAGCTCTCTCTTGGCCCCCAAATCCCTTCTTTTAATCCTGTAGTGTTCGTAGAAACCTCTGACATCAATCCATCCCCTTCCTTTTATAAATCAAAAAAAGGCTCCAAGAGGGCGTGGGGAAGGGACGCCACCCTCCAGCCCCCAGTGTAGCAGTCCTTCCACTCCACCAGATTTGGGGCCTGGACCAGGTCTGCCCTTCGAGACCTATCTCGCAGCCTCTGCGAAAATCTTCATGTCGCCTTAGCTCCCTGAAGACAGTGCCAGAGAGCTCAGAAGCCACCTCTGCCCCTGAGCCCTCAACTGTCCCCACAGTAATAAAACCAGCCAAGGCCTGGGTGACACAAGACCCTCCCGACTCTGCTTTTCCCAAGCACTTGCAGTGGCGATGGAGCAGAGGAGGCTGCAGAAGGGCAACTCTGTCCTCGTGTGACTCCTGGAAGAGAGGCCGTGCTAGGCATGGTGCCAGGAGGGCAGAGACGGGCCAGGGGCAGAGGCCAAAATCAGGCCAAGGGTGAGGCTAGAGTGTTCCAGCCAACCAGGAAGGGGGAAGTGGGGGTGTGGGTGGGGGGGGGGATGCTGAGCCTTTGACTTTGAAACCAGTCTACTGGATGTCATCTGTTCAACAAGAAACTATCGACTACTCCAAGTCCCTAGATTGAGACGTTCTCAGAGGCAGCAGTTATCACAGTTGCTATAACAGCTGTCACAGCAGCAATCACAGTTGCTCCCTACCACTGGGAATTCCCAGGTGGCTTGGTGGCAAAGAATCCACCTGCCGATGCAGGAGATGCGGGTTCAATCCCTGGGTGGGGAAGATCCCCTGGAGAAGGAAATGGCAACCCACTCCAGTATTCTTGCCTAGGAAATCCCATGGACAGAGGAGCCTCAGGGACTATAGTCCATGGGGTCGCAAGAGTCAGACATGACTAAGCAACTGAGCACACACACACACACACACACACACACACACACACACACAATGATCCCGTATCAGTGAGCGACTAAACAACAACCTACCATTGAGGCCTCATTGTGCTGAGCCCCGGACTGAGTGCTCTATATTCACCTTACTGCCAGTCCTCACAGTAAAGTCACCCCGTTCCACAGCAGAGGAAAGCGAGGCTCAGGGCGGTGCCATAATAGCCAGCATCACAAGCATTCACAGGACAGTGCAAAACAGGTCCGGAGACCTACGTTCCTGCTGTGTGACCCTGCGCCATCAGCCGCCTACTCTGATCTGAGTTTCCCACATCTGTACCAAAAGAGACTTGGTCACCAGCCTCTGCTGTAAAATCCAAGAGACTCAGGGATCCAGTTCCACCCAGACTACGGGGCCACCCACAGATAACAGGACATGACATTTGCTCCTCTCCCAATCACACAGAAAAAAAAAAGGGCCTGATTATCAGCTTGCAGGGGAAAAAAATTAAGCTACATATTTTCAAAATTTCAGTCCCCTTTTCAGGGCTGCTGCTGCTTTTGGCCTCTAGTCTGGGAGGAGCTTCCTGGGTGGGGAGCTGGGAAGAGTCCAGGCCTTAAGACCACATGTCCTAGAGCCTGAGGCCAAGGGGGGCAAGGGACAGAAGGGAACAGGCTCGGCTGAGGGCCAGGACCCCTCTGGAGATATGGGGCTGTTTCTTAATCCTTTCCTTCCTTTGTTGGCCAGCGCTGGCTGCCAGGAGAGGCAGGGGAAGCAGTGGGCAGAACCAGGGAGACCAAGAAGTCCAAATCATCATGATTTCAGTAAAGCTGCCTTTGACGGAGGCCTATGACATTCAGACACCATACAAGGCCATTTGTGGGGCTTACCTCATTGAAGCCTCCACCCTTCCCTGTGAGGAAGACCACTGTCCCCATTTCACTGAAGTGGAAACTGAGGTTCAGGGAGGGCAAAACAACCCATAAGTGGCAGAGCCAGCAGGGACCCCAGTTTGTTGACTCCTGAGAGAGGCAGCCGCTGAGTGTGACAAGAGTTGGGGTGAGAGGAACAAGGAGGGAAGCTGGAGGGTGGGTGGGGAAAGGGCACAGTGGAAAGGGCCCTGGCA
>NW_011495069.1:10918963-10927294 GCF_000754665.1 Bison bison bison | reverse complement strand
GGGGGCAGCAGTTACGAAGGCGCAGGAAGAAAAGGGTACCAAGTGTGGGATCTGGGCCTGCCTCCCTGTCCAGCCTCATCGAAATCAGCACTGACCTCTCCCTTCCTGCTCCGGCCATACCAAACTAGGTACTTAGGACCTGAGCACATGGGGTAGGTTCGAGCCTTCACACATGCTGTTCCCTATGCCTAAGAGTCTGTTCCCTCCACTGCCTACCTAGAGAGCTCTTATTCATCATTCAAATCCCAGCTGAGCTATCTCTCCCCCTGATGCCCAGTGTTAACCACCTGCTGGTCTGGGCTCAGTCACTTCATGCTTCCTGAAGGGGAGGAACCTCCTCTCTGCATCATCTTTGTGCCCCGCTAGAACCTGGTACACAGTCTATGCTCGATAGATGTTTGTTGTCTCTGCTTGTATTTTCTCATTGAAACGTTGAGGCAAGCAAAACAGGTTTTCTTTTCTTGAAAAGTTTATTACTTTTCACTTTTTTTTTCCCCTTTGGCCTCACCTCACAGCATGCGAAACTTCCCCAACCAACTGACCGGGGATCAGACCATGCCCTCTGCAGTGGAAGCACAGAATCTTAACCGCTGGACCACCAGGGAAGCCCCCAAAACAGGTTTTCTCATCCACACTTTCAAGGCGAGGACAACAGGGCAAGAGAGGAGGTGATTTCCAGGGGCCACACAGACATCAATGGCATTGGCAGGGCTAGAACCCAAGGCTTGTCTGCATCTCACAGCCCCACCCGGCCTCCACCCCCAAAGAGCTCCCATCCCTGCCAGAGTCACCACAGGGGACCCCTAAGGCAGGAGGAGGGGAATGGGCCCTGGGGAACTGAGGCAGAAGGTGCCAGGAGCAGACAAGGGGCTTTTACCCCCTGACCCAGCTGTGTCCCTCAGCAGAGACTCCAGCAGGTCCCATCACCCCCTGACCTAAGACATCACCCTCACCTCTGTCCCCTCCTGCCTGCCCACAGGGGTCCTTTGACGCCCTGCAGGCTCTGGTTCTGCTTCCTGGACAGAGCTCACAACCACCCATGGTGCGTGTTCCCCGCTCCCCAGCTCAGTCCCAGGCCCCATATCTCAGCACTGCTCACCTGGAGAGTTGCCCTGCCCCTTCCCTCCTGTCTGTGTCCACACCCAGTGATCCAAGTGCAATACAAGCCTGACCACCCCCTTCCCCAGCTTTATGTCCAATGGCCCCCATGGCCTCCACGTCAAGTCCCCTAACTCCCCTGAACCTGTCTCTCCAGCCGTGTTCCCGCAAGTGCAGGTCACGGCTCTGTACATAGCCAAGCAATTCCTTCCACTAGGATGGCTCTTTCTCCTTGTCTTTGCCTGAAGAGACAGTCGCAGGCCACACTTTGCATCCATCAGAGGTGGAGCTGGTAGTTCCCATTTCCTCCTCCCCAGCCAGACTCCGACATCCTCAGGGCAGGAGACAGTGGGGGCAGAGATGACACAGATTCACCTCTGTGCCCCATGCCCAGCACGGGGCCAGGCACAGAGTGGGTGTAAGTGAAAGCAGACAGATAGGAAAGGAAGGGACATTCTTACTTCCAAGAGGCCTCCTCCCTTCCCACATGTGGGCGCCTTTCAGAACCTGTTAGATTGGTGACTACCTACCCATCCCCAGCGGGTTCCTCCCAGGCCTGGTCTCCACTGTCTCAAGAGGGATGTTTTTGTAATCCCAAAATAACACTCATAATTATAACTATAATAACAATAATTGCTATCATTGAGTACTCACCGTGTGCCTTATGTACACTATTTAATCCTCATAAGAATTCTTAAAAGGTAGGCAGGTTATTTCTTTATTCTCATTTTACAGATAAGGACAGTATGGTTCTAAAGGGTTAAATGTCTTGCCCAAGGTCACAGAAAGAAAAGCAACAGAAAGCAATAGATCCAGGATTCAAAGCCATGTCTATCTGACTCTCAACTGCCACGCTATCAGGGCTTTGGCTTTCTGTTCTCTCCTTTCAATACTTTTGGAGCACCAGACTGGGTGGGGGTGCCGTGTGTGTGTGTGCGTGTGTGTGTGTGCGCGCGCGTGCGTGCAGCAAAGAGTCCAGCAGCCCCCACCAACCCTGTGCTGGGCGATGGAGACAGACAGAAAAGACTCAGACCCAGCCTCTACCTTCGTGGGGCAGGTGAGTTACACACAAAGAACTGTGGCCGTGGGGTGAGCAGACTTGGGTCTGAGCCCCAACTCTACCCCCAAATAACTCTGTGACTCTGTAACTCACTTGCTTTACTCAGCACCAATTACATCATCCATAAAGTAGGGGCCATAACGCCTACCTCATAGGGTCACTGGGAGGACTAGATGAAATAATGTGTCTGAAATAACATATAACAACCAGCCCAGCATATTAAAAAATCCAATAAGCAGCAATAGTACATATGAGGACTCGAATCTCAGAATCCCCAGGCCAAGGTAGGATGCAATTCTCCAGGCTCCCTCACTGGAGCCTCCTCAGCCAGGGCCAAACACTAACAGTGAGGATAGTCCCTGCTCCACCCCGTTTGCTCATTGAATAATCCTTTGAGGGAAGTATGTTTTACTCACCCTATTTTAACAGGTGAGGTAACCAAGGCCCAGAGATGGTGGGTTATTGAATCAAGTCACACAACCAAAAAAAAATGGCAGAGCTGAGTCCTCCATTCAGCTACTTCCACACTGGGCAGAAGCCAGCCCTTATCCCTGGACCCTGGCCAGCCTGCTGGGGAGTCTGGGGCTCCTGACTCCTAGATTCTAGTTCCTCCTGGGTGTGAAGTTAAAAGTAGGAGAAAGGAGCCAAAAAGAGGAACCCTTTACTTTGTCCCCTCCCAGAATGAGCCCAGGGTGGGGAGGAAACCAGCAGTTACCAAGCAGGGCCTTGTGCCCAGCACTTCTCACTAGCTCTTCCCGCTGCCCACGTGGGGCAGGTGTTAGGATATGCATGTCTCTGATGAAGTCTCCAGGACTCAGAGAGGGTTGTGTCTTGTCCGAGGTCACACAGCTAGGAAACTGGCAGTCTTGGGAGGCAGAGTCCCTCCTCATCCCTCCCACCTTCAGCCCTAGACCTCCCCAGCAAGCAGCCCCACCCTGCTGATGAAATCCAGAAGCTCCATCACTCCTTCCCCAGACCTAAGTAGAGGGCCCTGAGTCTAGCTGCCTAGGCCACTATCTCTGCTCCCTGATGCCTGCTTGGTACTTGACCATGCTCAGTTCAGAGGACTCAGGGCTCACTTAACAGAGACCTGACCCCAAGGAATTCACCATCTTGGGAGCAAAGCGAGGACTCGTGTTCACTGAGCCCCTATAACGCTGGGCACTTCACATGTGTTAGCCTTTTAATCCAATACAAAGCACATTGATGGGTGCACCGTGACTCCGAATTTATATGTGCTTTCATTCAGAAATATTCACTGCACATCTACTACGAGCCATTCTATCCTCAGTGCTGGGGGACAGCAGTGAGCAGGAGAACAAACATCCCGGCCCCTTGTGGGGTTCACAGGAATAAAACAACAAACATGCTTGTATCAGGCAGGTGTTAATATTCCCACCTCACAGAGGCAAAACTGAGACGCAAACAGCCACCTAGCTTGCACATGGCAGAATGAGGATTCTAGTCCAGGCCAATCTGCCCCAGAGACCTTTGCATTGTGTCACGTGACCCCAAAATCACCACATCAGCATGCCAGGCATCCGGCGAGAAGTCAGCTGGTTGCGACAGGATCCTAACTTCAGAGTTAGGACCCTCCCTCGTCTCTTCCTCCCCAACCCCAGGCCTCCCTTTATACTTCCCAGTGGCCATTCCTTAGCAGAACCAGTACTCACCCAGAAGCAGCCACAGGATCCCGCAGCCGTCAGGGAGAAGCCATGGAGCCATCGCCACGGTGACACATGGAAAGAAAAAACAGCAGTGAGACACAGTACAGCCAGCAAATGCATCTTCGGGGTCCCTCCTCGGCCTCAGCGTGGGCCCAGGGGAACCCTGCCCTCCCTATGACTCAGGGGTTCTTTGGCACAGATACCCCCTTAGTCAGAAATCTGATAATCTACCTTGAGCTCACGAGCTCTCCCAGGGCCCAGCCCACTGGAAGCAGCAGGATCCCTGTGCACAAACATTAGCTGAGCACCTACTGTGTGCCAGGTGTCAGTCCTTGCCCTCATGGAACCTACAGTCAGTGAGGAGGCAATCTTACAATAACTGAATTGCAATTGTGATGAGCGCTTCAAGGAGGAGACTTGAGAACTTGGCTCCGTACCCTGGCTCTACGACATACTAGCTTTGTGATACCAGGCCCATTTCTTCATTTCCTTGCACCTCAGTTATTCTTCTGTAAAATGGGGAAAGTATTGGTACCCACCTCCAGGGCTGTTGTGAAGATTGAGTTAATATATGTAAAACATTTTGAAGAATGCTTGGCACACAGTAACAGAGGAAACTCTTCAGAAATGTTAGCTACTGTTACCATAGGGAGCTGTAGGCGTGGGTTTCAGAGACCTCTAGTGTGGGTCAGGCCACCACTGACCTGAGAAGGTAGAGATGCAAAGAGATGAGAGGTGAAGCTCTGAGCCCAGTGCCTGGTGTACGGTAACTAATTCCTCAATAAATAGTGGTGACATTTATTGGTGACATAAATAGGACTGTTCTCCAGTGCAACCCCAGGATAAAGCATCCCTGCAGAGCTGCTGTCAGAAATGCTCCCTCCCCACAAACATGCACCTAGAACTACAGCTTTGAACTGAAAAATAACCAGCCTTCTCACCTGATTCCAC
This sequence comes from Bison bison bison, assembly GCF_000754665.1. Taxonomy (NCBI): domain Eukaryota; kingdom Metazoa; phylum Chordata; class Mammalia; order Artiodactyla; family Bovidae; genus Bison; species Bison bison. The sequence continues at coordinate 10,922,518 of NW_011495069.1, read as the reverse complement.
AAACGCCTCTTCTCCTTTGACCTTCCTAGTGACCAAGGAAGTGGACAAAGACAGAATGATTACTATTCCCGTTTTACAGATGAAGACAGTGAGGTGATGGAACTCTTCTCTGTGTGTTCTTGGGCCCTCATTTCACATCTCCAAACCGAGTTAAGTGGTTGAGCCAAGAGTCCAGCTGGCACCTGCCTGGATTTTGCTCTCCCTTCCATTTCCCCTTCAGTCTCTGCAATACTATGTGTCCAGTCCCAAACAAGCCTTTGAACATCTCCAGCTTCAGTCCCTTCCTCTGAAATCTCGAATCATAATTAGAACTGCAGCCTCCTGAGCACTTACTGTGCATGGCACTCTGTGCCAAGCCTTTCAAATGTCAGCCAGCCCAGGATCCAAGCTCTCCCTCCACAGGCTCAGTCACTGCTACCTGACCCCTCCTCTAACCCTTGACCCCATCGCCAACTTCAGCCACTCACCCACAGGCCAAGGAATGTCTGCACTCAACGACTCCAAACCCATGCTTTACTGATGGAGAAACTGAGGTCCAAATTGGCCACATACCCCAGGGTGCCTTTCATGCCTAGCTCTTGCACTGAGCATAGTCAGGCGGGGCTGGCCCTTTGGAGAAGTTCCCTGTGAGGCCCTGACCCACAGTTGCTCTCTCTGTTCCTTACTCCCACCCCCGCCCCCGTTCATTGGGCCCAGAGTGCACCCACACAGCCTGTCCCCCACCTCCCTAGCTTGAACATCTCAGAGCTGTGAGCTCACCCAGCAGGGGTCAGGCAGGTTCTGCAAGTAAGGGTTAAGTAATGCAGGCACCTCAGTACCTACTGGGTGGAGTCACCCTCTTGTAGCTGAATCTGGGCTTTGGAGTCAGACAGACCTGGCTTAGAATCCCCAACCACTTCCTAGTTATGTGACTCTGCTCAAGTCAATTCACCTCCCTGAATAGGGATAATACCTATTCCCTCATGAGGATGTTGGGATTATGAGAAATACATAATGTTGCATATGAAAGGCTTGGCACAACACACCCTGCATAAGTGCTCAAGAGGCTACAGTTCTATGATTCAAGAACACAGGCCAAGAACAGGACTTGAGTGCCCATTACACTCAACTTTGCCCTTTATCCCCATTCTCTCCCCTCCCCTCACGTGGGGTGAGGATAGTCCCAAACTAGGTCCTGGGGGCTGCAGTAATGAGTGCTGGAAGATCTTAGAGACTCTATGTTCCTTCACAGAAAGAAAACTGAGACCCCGGAGAGAAAAGTGACTGCCCACAGATGATCAGGCAGTAGAATCCTGCCCTGTTAACCAACATCAGAATCTTAGGCCCTGGAGAAACTCTGAGTGACCAGTCCCCCAGGGGACTGTCATAAAGGTCTACTCCGCAAACCCCCAACAAGTCTCAGGCCACCATGACCTCTACGGTGAGCCTTTCATGGGTATCCTATTCGGCCCTGGTGGCTCAGACAGTAAAGAATCAGCCTGCAATGTGGGAGACCTGGGTTCGATCCCTGGGTTGGGAAGATCCCCTGGGGGAGGACATGACAACCCACCCCAGTATTCTTGCCTGGAGAATCCCCATGAGGATTCTGGTGGGCTATTTATTGTCCATGGGGTTGCAGAGAGTCAGACATGACCGAGTGACTAAGCACAGCACAGCACATTTAGCCCTTTGGCTAGCAGAGCCATACAAGTCACACTGGTGGTGCTCCGGGAAGGCTTGGGGAATAACCACATGAAATTCCTCTCTGGTTCCATAGCTCTGCTCAGGCTCCCCCTCCAGGGGGTCTCTCCATGCATCTCCCTTCCTCGCTTCCACCCTGGCCAGCCTCTGTCTCAGATCCTATCAGCACCACCCAACTCCAGCCAGCAGCACTCTGGGCCTCCAGAGGTCTCTACAGTATCAGCATCTTCCCAGCCAGGCTGGGATGTTCCTGCCCGGCGCAGCCAGCCAGGCTCCCGGCCAGTGTCCATTCTGCAAACAGGGTGTTGGGCCCCATTCCCACTGGCCTAGGGACCGGAGCAGCCTGAGAGCTTCTGTTGGTACCTGGGGCCTTCAGGAGGGAGACTAGCCTGGTCTAGGCAGTTCAGGGATGGGCTGATCAGAAAACAGATGGGTGTCACCCACACAAGACACTCCACCCATATCCCACATCTCCAGGGACCTGGCAGGTCCTGCCTGACTCTTCTGTATACACAGAGAAAACCTCAGGGCTTCCTCACTCCATTCCCTTCTTAACGCACCCCCGCTGGCCTGTTCCCAGACCAGCTACCATTCCAGTCACTGCACACTCAGTGCTCATTTGATTCTGCTAATGCCTGTAAGATCTGGATTATTGACAAAGGAGGAACCTGGGGCTCAGAGAGGTGAAGTGACTCATGCAAAGTCACATAGCAAGGAAATGGCAGGACCAGGCTTCAAACCCAGTTCTGCTGCATGAAAAGCCTATAGGATCCCTGAAGTCCCCTTCTGTCCCTCCTCTCTGCTCCCTACGGCTTCGGAATGCCCTTCTTCCCCTAACTCCCACCTCCTCTGCCAAGTCTCTCCTCCCCACCCCTGGTCAGAATGAACAACTCCCACCTCACTGGTGCCCTTAACACCTTGTTTACATGCACTGGACAGCTGCGATGCAGGAGTTATTTCTGAGGTGTCTGTTTCTCTGACACTCAGAAGGACCCTGAAGGCAGAGAGTGACCCCACCAAGTGCCCCTTAGACCTGAGAGTCTGTCACTTATACCTCCACCCTCCCGCACCCCCCCATGAAAAGTCTTCTGGTGGCCTCCTGTTGATCCCCTCCCCACCCCAGCCTCCTGCCAAGGCCAGTCCCCAGCTTGTAACTGGGGTGACGGTGGGAGCATGCAGTAAGTAGCCTTTGGGGCTCTGCTGCCAGTGCTCTGGGCGCCCCGGGGCCCCACCCTCATCCTTCAGTAGCTGAGCAGTTCTTCCAGGGACCTCCAGCTGCCCGAAGCCCCAACCCAGGTCAGGCTCTCCCTGAGCCTGGAGAAAACCTCCTCCTGGAGAAAAGGGCTCAGAAGCAAAGGCGGGGTGGGGGGAAGGAGCTGCCTTCAGCTCTAATCTGGGAATTTAAGGGGTCACATTCAGTCACTCCTTTCCCAGAAGAATCTGTGGGCCTCCGGAGTAACCTCCCCTAATCCTACCAGGTAGTCCTCCCCGCCCTCCTTCTGGGGCAAGCTTGGGCTGAGGTTGGTCTGGACACGTCCTGGCCTCCAATTTGCTGGAGAGAAGAAGTCCTATCCCAACCCACAGAGGTGGGGTCTGCTAGAAAGTGTAGATGAGGGCAGGACAGGGAGAGGCCGGGCCACACACAGAGGAGACGAGAGACACAGGGAACCGGGAGATGAGATCTAGCCGGTACCAGAGCCCGACAGGGAGACCCGGCCGACCGGAGGCAGAGAGAAGTCCCCTAAACCCAGCCTGGAAAGGGAGCTGTGCGGCCGGGGCGGCGACAGCAGAGCCACCCTGGCCGCCAGAGCCGGCGCCCCAGCTCGCGGGTCCCTCAGTCCGGAAACTCAAAGTCAGTTACGTAAGGGCCGGAGC
>NW_011495069.1:10898149-10918702 GCF_000754665.1 Bison bison bison | reverse complement strand
CAGACAGGCCCGGAACCGGCTGGGACCGCGCGCCAAGCACCCAGCTCCGGACGCGAGCTCTCGGACCCCCTTCCTGCCTCCCCTGCCCCTCCCCGCACTCTGAACTTCGGGAATCCCAGACCCCCCGCCACTGGACTCCCAGTTCGGAACTGGGGACCCGGAACCTCTATAGCGCCCCCGTTCCTGAGAACCAGACCTCTCCCCGCTCCCCGCGGGACGCCCCGGGCCCTTGGGGAGTGCGTCCGTCTGTCTCTCACCCCCGTCCCTCCCGGGACCCGGGCTTGTCCGCCAGGAGGTCCAGGCTCACCTGGGCTGGACAGGGCGGGGACCTGGCCGGGCCGGGCCGGGCCGCGTTCTCGCCCTCCGCCGCTCTCGCCCTTTAAGAGGTTCCTGCCACTTTGCCCCTTCGGGGGCCTCCACCTGCACTGACAGGGCAACTCTGGCGTGAGGCCCCGCCCCCGACCCGGGGTGCCTTAGGATTGGTGCAGGCAACTGCCAGTCAGCAGGGCGGCGGGGAGGACGGGGGAGGAACTGGGCGGGGCAGAGAGAGCGTCGCAACCGGGAAGGGGCGAGGGCTCCAGGTGCGGCCTGACGGGACGCCCAGCGATGGCCGGTAGGGTTGCTGACCCGCTGGGTCTGCAGAGGCGCGCACTGGGAGCTCCTGAATTGGCTGGCGCGGTGTCTAACGTCGTATGGCAAAAGTATGATGCAATTTGCCACGTGGTGCTACCCCCTAAAGGCTGGAAGGGAGACACGGACTTGGTCACAGGGGACTAGGGAAGTAATCCTGAAGAGGACACCTGGATGACCTGTGCCATCTGTGTCAGAGTCACTACTCTGAAGCTGAGTTTCCTCAACTATAAATCTTGAAGAATATTTTCCTGAGAATTAGCAATATATGTTAAGTACCAAGCGCAGGGCTGGGGCACGGTGGGTGGTCTTCAGTAAATGTGGACTCTGGTCCCCTTTATTCGCATCTTCCCACTATGAGACTTTGCCTTCCTTATCGTCTGTCCCATCAGCGCTGGAAGGGGCTTACATAGTCACTGGTCCAAATCCCCTCCCCTCTGTATCGCATTTCAGAGCTGTGCTTACAGACTTCCACGTGGCTCACTGGTAAAAGCATCTGCTTACCAATGCAGGAGGGTTCAATCCCTGGGGCGGGAAGATCCCCTGGAGAAGGAAATAGCAATCCACTCCAGTATTCTTATTGGGAAATCCCATGGACAGAGGAGCCTGGCGGAGTACAGTCCATAGGGCCATGGACATGACTGAGCATGCATGAACGCACACACTTTCAGTGATGGGAAGCTTATCACTTCCCAGTTAGGCCTCCTTCATTTTAAACCCGTCCGAACTCTGCTCTTTAGGAGTCTTGCCCACAGAGAACAAACCTAATCCCTCTTCCTTGCTGAGGACTTAGAGAATGACAAAATCATAGGCTATTTCAAGTTGGAGACCCATGAATTCCTTTTGGGGGCAAATGGGACATAGAAAAGGTCACTGACAAGTGACTTCCTGTGACTTCAATGGTCTTTCTATTCGATGGACTCAGGAATCAGATTGCCGAGAGTCAGAACCTGCTACTACTTACAAGCTGTGGGCCATTAAGTGAAATAACCCATGTAAAGTACTAATAAGAACAGTGCCAGTCTCAGGGTAAGCGTTCCCGAAGTGTTAGCCTTTATTATAGAAATTCATGTTTTGCCCCCCAAATTCACCGAAGCCCCCTTTGGGTCAAGTCTTAATCTTTAGTTTTCAGGCCCCAGTCCCTGCCTTCAAGAAGCTCACAGTCTAGCAGAGGAAGGTCTGAGCTCCCACATCTTCTGATAAAGGTGCACAGTCTCCAATGCACCACAGGAGCTATAGTTTCTTTAACCAGAAATCTGGACCCTTGAGACCTTTTCAGTCCCTCACCCAGTGGACCCCATATGGAAAGCTGACACACACCAGGTTCCCAAGCCTACCGACACACCTTTCACTTGTCCACATTCTCACCTGCCCACCAGGTGGTATGGCTCAGCCCAGTGGTTAAGAGTTTGGGATTTGCAGATGATGGAGTCTAGGCTCTTCCACTTAGCCGCTCCGTACCTCTGGGTAAATCCCTTTCCCTCTGGATTAATAATAGCCCCAACTTCACATAGAGCTGTTGGGAAAATTAAATGAGCATGTGAAAATACATATGCAAATACCCGGTAATGGTTCCAGTGTTATTTTTTTTAATTGCTCCCACGTGTATTCGCGCACCCTGGAGAGAGCAGGCTGTGAATGCCTTGATCTAGCCTCCGCAAAAGGGGTTTCCTTCCCCTTTTCTGACTCTCCTCCTCTATCGAAAGGGCGGGGCGCGGAGAATCCCGCAGCGGCCCAGACGCGGCTATTCTAAGAAACTGCCGCAGGCCCCACCCCCTCCTGATGGGGGCGAGCACTTGGCTCCTCCTCTCTGAGGCTGGAGCTGCCTGTGGGTGACTCAGCAGCGCCTGCGCCAGCCCCGGCCTGATAAGTGTGTGTGCCTGGGAATGTGTGTGTGTCGTGAGGGTGGCCAGGGAGGGCTCTGTATTTCTGAGTTTGTGCCTGGGATGTCCACGTGGGAGTGAGCTTGTGATCTTGACCTAGTGTGTGTCTCTCATCTCTGTGTATTGTTGGAGCGGGATAGATGCATTTATGGGTGTGACAGTGTGCCCTTGATGGTGAGTTTGCACAGAGGGTGTGCCTCTGTGTCTCTGTGTTGTCATATAAACTGGTGCCTCCCCCACCTCCAGCCAGGCCCTGGAGCCCTGGAGCCCTGCCCAGGACCCTCTCTCAGGACGCAGCCTGGGGTTCTTGTTGAAGTGACATGTGCACTTGTGTGGGTGAAAGTCGCTGGCTTGGGTGGGCCGGTGGGATGGGTGGATGCTGTCCCTGCGTGGACTTCAAGCCCCCTGCCCCCCTGCCTCTGCCAGTGAAGTCTCCATCTCCCTCCCCAGACTTGGTGTTATTTGCCTCCTGAGATGCTCCCTCTCAGGGAGTCCTCCAGAGGAGGTGATCACTGTTATTTTACCTGTATTCTTTCATTTGATTCCTTTGAATCCTTATACCTAAAGTGTTCTAAAGAGGGTCTGAGCAGAAGACAGCCAAGGTCACACAGCTTTTAAGGGTTATAAGCAGGCAACAGATCTCTGCCCCCCCGGGCTGAGTACCAAGTGTGCCTGGAGCCTGGGGGGGACTGATAAGCTTGGGGGGCAGGGAAGGAACCTGTTTTTGTCTCCCCCTCCTCCTCTGAGTTGCCTGGGCCTCCAGCCAACTCCTTATCCTGCCAGAGCCTGGGCCCTGCCATCAGCCTCCACTGGGTGATTGGGTCTTGAGTTGGGTGATAAAGAGGCCAAGGAATGGGCTAGGGGCTTAGAGGGTACAGGGTGGGAGGCAGGGCCAGTAGGAGAGCGTCTGTTGCATCAACAAAACTTAATTGAGCTCTTTATTCAAAACTGACCAATGCCCAGTCTAAGTGAGGAAGGGTGTCACAAGACCAGGTCACAAGGAACAGTGGAGACAGCATGGGAAGCTCAGGCAGGAGGCAGGGGCTGGAATCTGTTGCAGGTTTGAATCCCGATCTCACCATTCTCAGGGGTGGGCGTAGGACCCAGCCAGTCATATTTCTCTCCTAGCCTGACTGTCTCCTCACCAGTCAAATGAGGTCATGGCGCTCATCCTGTCATCCTTTCCTGACTCCGGGACATTAAGACTCTAAGATAATTAGATGGAAAGCCATTTGTAAATTGAAAGTTGCTCTCCATACATAATGGACATTCATTCCTGTTGAGATTCACGGCCTCCTGTGATGAAGGCCCTAAAGCAGCTGTGTACCCAGAGCCCAGGGAAGGGAAAAGGATTCCATCTGCAGGATTAGGGAAGATTGCCCGGAGAAGGGACCTTCCAGCTAGACTTTTAAGGGTGACTTTACTGCATGGAAATGGAAGAGGGCCTTCCAGGGGAGGACAGCCTGCACAAAGGCCTGGAAATAGAATAGTGAAGGTGTGCTCTGGGAACAGAAAATGGTCCAGTATATGTGGAGCACAGAGTGCATCGTGTGACCGAATAGTGGAAGGCCTTGAATGCCAGGTTAAGAGCTGGGCAGGTGGTAGGGGAGAAGAGATACTGACATTTGGGTCAGCCAGGGAGTCTTGGAGGTAGAGACGGCCATTTGCTGGCTGGGCTTTGGCAGTCACTTGGGGGCACCTGAAGTGGAGAGAGAGAAAATTGATGAGCGGTGGTTCAGGGACCCTGTTCCTATCCAACCGAAGCCCATGGCTGATCCCCAGGATAACATTAAGGTGGGCAAGAGGCTGCAGAGCCCCCTCCAAGGGAGAGATGGGGGTTGGCAGGGATGCAGAAAAAGCCAAGTCAGATGCCCCAGTCTGGGGAAAGATGCATACAGGGGCAGAGAGGGTGCCCACCAATAAACACGGAAGGTCTCTGAAGGCCCCGCTGCCCCCAGAGGGCCTCTGCTTTGCTAAGGTGTGGGGAGGGGGCCAATCCCTCCAGGAGAACCCCTTCCCAAGGAAGGTGCCATCTCCAAAAGCCCCTTTTCAAACAGCAGTGGTTGCCAACGATTGGTTTATTGTATATCTGCCAGGTATGTCACTAACCAATTCCCATGAGTTCCCCTTATTTTATAGCTGAGGCTGGGAGAGGTGAAATGATCTACTTGCAATCACACAACTAGCCAATGACAAGGCCAGGACTTGAAAGCAGCATTCCCTGTTTCCTGAGAGGGAAGGAAAGAGCTGATGGGATATTTGGGGGGAAGGCTTAAGATTTGGCTAGTTGGGGCCAGGAATCTGGGAGGGGCGAGGAGGAAAGATGGTGTCTGCTGCCACCTTGTGGTCCTTAGAGCTGCTGCAGTGGAAGTGTGGAGCCCGGCCACCCAGGCTGCCAGAGGGAGCTCGGCCTGGGACTGAGGCTGCTTTGGGTGCCTGAGGGTCAGCTCCAAGGCAGGGGTTGTCATGAGAGGGTGGGCATTCGAATGAGAGTCTCCCAGATTGCAAGCCCAACTCACTGTGATGTGTGAGGCCCTTGGCACGTCTCTTACCCTCATTCCTCAGTTTCTCTCATTGCCTTTGAGAGGATGAAAAGAGATCCTTTTTACTCCTGTGAAGACCCTCACAGCCTTTACTCATCTTTGAAGTTGGAAAAACTCAGGACCTAGTGGGCAGGTCCAGGATTGTGGGGCTTCTTTGGGGGGGGTCTCTCTTTTTTTAAGTGAATGTAAAGAGTAAATGAACAATGCAAAGGGATAGAGGAAAACGATAGAATGGGAAAGACTAGAGATCTCTTCAAGAAAATTGGAAATATCAAGGAAACATTTCATGCAAGGATGGACACGATAAAGGAGAGAAACGGTAATGACCTAACAGAAGCAGAAGGGATTAAGAAGAGGTGGCGAGAATACACAGAGGAACTACATGAAAAAACTCTTAATGACCCAGATAACCACGATGGTGTGATCACTCACCTAGAGCCAGACATCCTGGACTGTGAAGTCAAGTGGGCTTTAGGAAGTAGTACTAGGAACAAAATTCTGTACTAGGATGTGACAGAATTCCAGCTGAGCTATTTCAAATCCTAAAAGATGATTCTGTGAAAGTGCTGCACTCAACATGCCAGCAAATTTGAAAGACTCAGCAGTGGCCACAGGACTGGAAAAATCAGTTTTCATTCCAATGCCAAAGAAGGGCAATGCCAAAGAATGTTCAAACTATGGTACAACTGCACTCATTTAACATACTAGCAAGGTAATGCTCAAAATCCTTTAAGCTAGGCTTCAGCAGTATGTGAACTGAGAAATTCCAGATTCATAAGCTGGACTTCAAAGAGGCAAAGGAAGCAGAGATCAGACTGCTAACATTAGTTGAATCATGGAGAAAGCAGAGGAGTTCCAGAAAGACATCAACTTCTGCTTCATTGACTACACTAAAGCCTTTGACTGTATGGATCACAAAAAATTGGAAAATTCTTAAAGAGATGGGAATACCAGACCACCTTACCTATCTCCTGAGAAACCTGTATGTGGGTCAAGAAGCAACATTTAGAACCAGACATGGAACAACTGATTTGTTCAAAATTGGGAAAGGAGTACAACAAGGCTGTATATTGTTACCCTGCTTATTTAACTTATATGCAGAATGTGTGCTGTTGCTCAGTCATGTCTGACTCTTTGCAACCCCATGGACTGTAGCACACCAGGCTCCTCTGTCCATGGGATACCCTGGCAAGAATACTGGAGTAGTTGGCCATTTCCTATCCCAGGGAATCTTCTTGACCGAAGGATCGAACCCTGGGTCTATATGCAGAGTACATCATGTGAAATGCTGGACTGAATGCATCACAAGCTATAATCAAGTTTGCTGGGAGAAATACCACCAACCTAACATATGCAGATGATACCACTCTATAGCAAAAAGTGAAGAGGAACTAAAGAGCCTCTTGATGAAGGTGAAAGAGGAAAGTGAAAAACCTGGTTTGAAACTCAACGTTAAAAAGCTAAGATCATTAAAAAAAAAACAAAAAACAAAAAAAACTAAGATCATGGCATCTGGTCCCATCACTTCATGGCAAATAGAAGGGAAAAAAGTGGAAGCAGTGGCAGATTTTATTTTTGGGGGCTCCAAAATCACTGTAGACAGTGACTGAAGCCATGAAATTAAAAGATGCTTCCTTCTTGGAAAGAAAACTATGACAAACCTAGACAGTGTATTAAAAAGCAGGGACATCACATTGCCGACAAAGGTGCCTAGAGTCAAAGCTATGGTTTTTCCAGTAGTCATGTACAGATATGAGAGTTGGTTCATCAAGAAGCCTAAGTGATGAAGAATTGATGCTTTCGAACAGTGGTGGTGGAGAAAGACTCTTGAGAGTGCCTTGAACAGCAAGAAGGTCAAATCAGTCAGTCCTAAAGGAAATTAACACTGAATGTTCATTGCAAGGTCTGTTGCTGAAGCTCCAATACTTTGGCCGCCTGATGCAAAGAGCAGACTCATTGGAAAAGACCCTGATGATGGGAAAGATTGAGGGCAGGTGGAGAAGCGGGCAACAGAGGATGAGATGGTTAGATAGCATCACCGACTCAGTGGGCATGAATCTGAGGAAGCTCTAACCTGGCATGATACAGTCCATGAGATCACAGAGTCTGACATAACCTAGTGATTGAACAACAAAGACATAAAAAATGCCTGTAGCCACTTAGGGCTTCCCAGGTGGCGCTAGTGGTAAAGAGGCAGCCTGCCAATACAGGAGACATAAGAGACATGGGTTCGATCCCTGGGCCAGGAAGATCCTCTGGAGGAGTGCATGGCAACCTTCTCCAGTATTCTTGCCTGGAGAATCCCATGGACAGAGGAGCTTGGCGGGCTACGGTCCATAGGGTTGCAAAGAGTCACACACAACTGAAGCGACTTAGTACGCATGCATGTAGCCACTCAAGGCTGCAGGACACAAGTGGGAAGAAGGGAAAATCAGAATGGAAAGAGACGGTGCTCTTAACCAACTGAAGTTAATGTATTTCACTTTTGCAAATTTTATAGACATTTACGACCTTGTGAACACAAGGCCAGGGTCCTTCCTAGGGAAGGACCTATGCGAGTGCGAAGCCTTGACTGACACATAGACCTCATGGTGAGTCCACCCCTAGGCCTGGCAGGGTCAAGTATTAGGTACACATGGGAGATGTGGGAATTCTGAAGCCAGAGCAGGAGCTGGGTTCGTGTCTCCCAACCAATCCCCTTCACCCCAGCCCCACTGCCATACCCCACAGCCAGGCTCTTCACCCATGTCCTCCAGAGCTGCCAACCTGGACCTTGTGTGTGGCCACATCCTAACAGCTAGGTTGCTCCAGCCAGGACTGCTCTGGGATCTTCTGTTCCATCCAGGCCAACCCTCATTTGCTTTCCAGACTGGGAGGTCCCAGGCCATAAGCCCCAGGAAGCCTTCTTTGCCTGCCCTCACCTCCCCAGGCAGTGCCAGCACTGTGCTTGGCACTTTGGTCCGTATAGAGTCATTGTCTGAATCCCTGAAGTGCTGTCCATAGGGTGTCATCCACGTGTGGTCAGCCTAGATGGACATCCTAAGGCCCTCCTCTTCAGCGAGGCCTGAGGGGTGGAGGGTGAGAGACAAAGAAAGGACTCAGACCCAGTCCCAGCCCTCCTCTAGCTCATAATCTGGTGATCAGGTAAGATGGAGACTGAGTCTTAAAATTTTCAGGCCTGGCAGTAACCTTGAGATGGACGAGTCCAAGTGATATCAAACTCATTTAGCCACAGAAGCTCAGTGTAAGAAACAGAGAGAAGCAGGACTATGCTGAGTGAAGCGATGGGTGTAAGAGGATATGGAAATTCTGTTTGCTTGGCCTCCCCCAGCCCTTCTAAGAAACTAAGAGTTGAAACCACTAAGATCAAATTGTTTTAACAGAGGCCTAGCAAGGATAACGCTAGGAGTCGGACACAACTGAGTGACTTCACTTTCACTTTTCACTTGCATGCATTGGAGAAGGAAATGGCAACCCACTCCAGTGTTCTTGCCTGGAGAATCCCAGGGACGGGGGAGCCTGGTGGGCTGCCATCTATGGGGTTGCACAGAGTCAGACATGACTGAAACGACTTAGCAGCAGCAGCAGCAGCAGCAGCAAGGATAACAGATGTGACCAAGGTCACAGAACAAGTTAGTAGCCAAGGATATATTCAAACCTAGTGAAACTGTACCCCATAGGATTAAAAAATCCTGAAACCATGCCACATAGGGTTAACAGAAACAGGTAACTATTAGAAATTCTTGGGCTTGTCTTACAGAACAGCAGGTAAGGGAATGGTTTGGAAAAAAAAAAAAAACCCTCTGCTTGTAACCTGCCTCCACTGACCAAGCTGACTTAATTATTTTCTGACTCCTTAATCACCCCTATAGATAACACCTCTGAGATATGGGTCACTACGGTAACAGGAGCTTATGTTGTTTTCCAGGAGCTTGGAGTCAGCTCCCGTCCAGTTCAAGCTGGCTAGGACTGGATCAGACCACTCACCCTAAAACTGGGCCTGCACAGAAGTCAGATGAATGACCTTTGGACAACAAAGGCCAAAAACTCCACCCTCAGATCCTACTGCTGCTGCTGCTGCTAAGTCACTTCAGTCGTGTCTGACTCTGTGTGACCCCATAGACGGCAGCCCACCAGGCTCCCCCGTCCCTGGGATTCTCCAGGCAAGAACACGAGTGGGTTGCCATTTCCTTCTCCAGTGCATAAAAGTGAAAAGTGAAAGTGAAGTCGCTGAGTCGTGTCTGACTCCTAGTGACCCCATGGACTTCAGCCTACCAGGCTCCTCCGTCCATGGGATTTTCCAGGCAAGAGTACTGGAGTGGGGTGCCATTGCCTTCTCCCCAGATCATGCTAAGCACCTCCATTGTTGAGCATACATCCTAGAAAGAAGCCATGTCACTCAGATGCACCTGCACAGAACCCCGATTACCTCACCTTTTCCCCACCTCCAACCACCTTTCCCAATGCTGAGACTCTGCTTCTTTATCCCATAAACATCCCCAGCCCTTCACCTTCAGGGAGGCAGATCTGAGATTTCTTCTCCTGTCTCCTCACTTGGCTGCCTTCTTAATAAACCCTTTCTCTGCTGCAAATAGTGGCAGATTTTGTAATTTTTGAGCTCCAGAATCACTACGGATGGTGACTGTGCCATGAAATTAACAGACCTTGCTCCTTGGAAGAAAAGCTATGACAAACAGCATATTAAAAAGCAGAGACATTACTTTGCTGACAAAGGTCCATCAAAGCTATGGTTTTTCCAGTAGTCATGTATGGATGTGAGGGTTGGACCATAAAGAAGGCTGAGTACCAAAGAATTGATGCTTTCGAACTGTGGTGCAGGAAATGACTCTTGAGAGTCCCTTGGACTGCAAGGAGATCAAACCAGTCAATCCTAAAGGAAATCAACCCTGAATATTCATTGGAAGGACTGATGCTGAAGATGAAACTCCAATACTTTGGCCACCTGATGCAAAGGACTGACTCACTGGAAAAGACCCTGATTCTGGGAAAGACTGAGGGCAGGAGGAGAAGGGGATGACAGGGAATGAGATGGTTGGATGGCATCACCGACTCAATGGACCAGTTTGAGCAAACTCCAGGAGATAGTGAAGGACAGGGAAATCTGATGTGCTGCAGTCCATGGGGTTGCAAGGATTCAGACATGACTTAGCAACTGAACAGCAATAACTGCTGCAAACTTCTGCATCTCAGCATCTGACATGCTGCATGTCAAGCAGATGAACCTGGTTCAGTAGCACTAAGTCTGCCTGCCCAGGTTTCAGGCTGTCTTTGCTCAGCCTCAGTACTGGACAGTCAGGGCTGAACCATCCTTCCCCCCGCCGACTCACATCTCCCTCCAGTCTCATTCTGGATTCTGTATCCACTCAGCACAGCCAGGATGGTGAAGAGAGGCTCAAAGTGGTCCCAGGGGCCATGGGAATGGGACAGCAAGGAAGAGGGGCCCTTTTGGAGCCCATGCTGAATAAGGGGAAAGATTGGACTTTTGTCTGTTTGCTCACTGCTTATCCTCTGTCTTAGCACAGAGCCTGCCACTCTGTTGGCATTATTAGTTGAATGAATGGATTTGAGTTAGCAGCTCAGGGGATTCTTCTTGGGTGGGGAAATCATCCCTCCAGGTTGACCTCATCCATCTCTGGGTGTTTCCTCTGGTCCTCTAGGGGTTGGAATCTGGGCTGGACTACCTGTAGGTCCTAGTAAATATGTCAGCTTCGTTGTGTCTTCCTTCTCTTTCTCTCTGGAGCAATGTCCTATCAGAGGAAGCTGTTGTGTGACTTTGGGCAAGTCACTTCCCCTCTCTGAGCCTCCAGCTCCTCATTTGTCAAAAATACTCACTTTAAGGTGTTTTTAATTATTCACTTTAAATATTTATTATGACTTTTCATGTGCCAGGCACTGCATAAGGCCCATGGGGTAGAAAGAATAAAAGAGGTAATAACTTGAAAGGATAAGAGTGCCTGGTACATAATGGATGGTCAGTCATAGTTCTCCATGCTCATCCAATATTCCCAACAGAATGCCTCCCCTCATTCAAGACCCTCTTTCAGGAACCAGTTCCAGTCTACAGCTTCCAGGGATGAGAGAGCTTACCAGGTGTATCAGCTGCAGACAGCAGAACAGGGGAACTGCTAAGTCACTTAAGTCGTGTCCGACTCTGTGTGACCCCATAGACGGCAGCCCACCAGGCTCCCCCGTCCCTGGGATTCTCCAGGCAAGAACACTGCAGTGGGTTGCCATTTCCTTCTCCAATGCATGCAAGTGAAAAGTGAAAGTGAAGTCGCTCAGTCGTGTCCGACTCTTAGCGACCCCATAGACTGCAGCCTACCAGGCTCCTCCATCCATGGGATTTTCCAGGCAAGAGTACTGGAGTGGGGTGCCATTGCCTTCTCCAAGAACAGGGGAAAGTGGGGACCAAATAAGGGTGCTAATGCCACACAAGACCAGTAGGTGGCAGAAGCGTCTGGGAAATGAGCTTGTCTCCTTGTTCAGTTCAGTGGCTCAGTCCTGTCCAGCCAAGTCTGACTCTTTGCGACCCCATGGACTGCAGCATGCCAGACCTCCCTGTCCATCACCAACTCCCGGAGTTCACTCAAATTCATGTCCATTGAGTCAGTGATGCCATCCAACCATCTCATCCTCTGTCATTCCCTTCTCCTTCTGCCCTCAATCTTTTGCAGCATCAGGGTATTTTCAAAAGAGTCAGTTCTTCTCATCAGGTGGCCAAAGTATTGGAGTTTCAGCTTCAACATCAGTCCTTCCAATGAACACCCAGGACTGATCTCCTTTAGGATGGACTGGATGGATCTCCTTGCAGTCCAAGGGACTCTCAAGAGTCTTCTCCAAAAGCATTAATTCTTTGGCACTCAGCTTTCTTTATAGTCCAACTCTCACATCCATACATGACTGCTGGAAAAACCATAGCTTTGACTATACGCACCTTTGTCGGCAAAGTAATATCTCTGCTTTTTAATACGCTGTCTAGGTTTGTCATAGCTTTTCTTCCAAGGAGCAAGCGTCTTTTAATGACACAGAGTGCAGACCCCATTTCAGAGGGTTCTAGAATCATGGTGGACTTCCAGGGGCTCCCCTGGGTAAAGGGAGTACTTTCAAATGTTAACAGAATGGGGAACTATGGGTGATGTTTCCCCCTTCTTTTTAAGCTTATTCTCGGTCTCTATAATGAGCATTCTATAATGACTATAAACATCAATGAAGGAAAAAAAAAAACCTGTGTTCCTTTCCACCATATTTCCTTACCCCTCCCCACGCCCCGTTAGAAAACAGCTAGGTTCCCGAGTCTGGGCAGTGCTGTGGGGACCCAGCCGCCTTCTGAGAAAGGGCAGGTCTTGCTCAGCATGGGGGTGGGGTGGGGGTCTGATAGCAGATGCAAGATATCCCAGCAGGGCCAAGGGTCAGCACAGAGCAATCCAGGAAGGCTTCCTGGAGGCAGAGGAAGCGGCGCTGACCTGGAAGTGTGATGACGTTGGCACCTGAGAGGAGCCTGCACCACCTGCCCCATTTCTCTGAGAACTGCCCGTCCTTGGGCTGGGCCTCGGTAGCCCTGTCCCTGTAGAGGGTCCCCTTCTCTCTCCAAGGGCTTTTGAGGTGGTGGACAGGCAAGACTGAGCTCAGGCTCCTAGCATCCTCCATTGGGAAGGAGCACGGAGAAATCATCTGGACTTTTCAGGCAACTGGAAGCTATTGAAGGTGAAAAGCAGAATGTGTTTCCCCATCAATAATAATGCGCCCTCGTTACACGACAGCTGCTGTCTTGTTGGGTCCTGAAGAGAATCCTGGTTACAGTAACTGCTCTCCTATTTTACAAATAAGGAAAGAGATGCCCGGAGTGGTCCCGCAGATATGCTTTTCCTCGGGGCATACATACAGCGATGAAGAAAGAAAATCTCTAGTGTGCACAGACTCAAACGCCTAAAGCTCTGGTGCACGCTTCCCTCTCCCCTTCCCTCCCCCCCCCCACACACACCCTCAGAGCTGTTCTTTCCAGCCTCTGGGAGGATTGGCTCTGGGCAGAGCTGTAGGGCCTCTGGGCGGTTCTTTGAGGAGGGTGAGGCCAAGCAGTCAGGCCCCCTTCCTCCCCGGAGCAGCCTGGTAGCCCCGCTGCCATTGCCGCCCACACTGCCGCTGGGGGTCGCGGTTGAGCTCCGAGTCTCCCCCGTGTTGGATCTCACCCCCTCGACACAGCAGGCCCCAGGTGGGCAGCCCAGGACTAGGGCTCCGGGCTCAGAAGGGAGGCTGTCTCGAGGGGAAGAGGGGCTCTGTGCCTCGATGCTTTCTTCAGGACCTGGTCTCACACGGCGGGGAGGCAGGTCCTGGGACAGGAAGTCCACCTTCCAAAGTTACAGAGTAACCTCGGGGCCAGCATCTATTTGAGGAGAACCCTGAGGAGGTGGGGACGCTCTCTGAGGCTTCAGGCTCTGACTTCCGCTCCTAGGGGGGCCTTGAACGCGCACAGAGGAGATTTGGGTCTTCTATGACCAAAGGCTTCCCTGGTGGCTCAGCTGGTAAAGATATCTGCCTGCAATGCTGGAGACCTGGGTTCGATCCCTGGGTTGGGAAGATCCGCTGGAGAAGGGAAAGGCTACCCACTCCAGTATTCTGGCCTGGAGAATTCGATGGACTGTGTAGTCCATGGGGTCGCAAAGGGTCGGACACGACTGAGAGACTTTCACTTTCATGACCAAAGGCAGGGCCATTGTAGGGCAGGTGGAAGGGAGAGGGGAGGGAGAGGGGAGGGAGAGGGGGAGGGAGAGGGGAGGGAGAGGGGGAGGGAGAGGGGAGGGAGAGGGGAGGGAGAGGGGAGGGAGAGGGGATTAGTGGGAGCCCCAACAGGCTTGCGAGCATGTGGGCCTTAGATTAGGGGGGTGGGCCACAGGGAAGAAGGCGGAGTCAATCTGGAGGGAAGGGGTGGAGCACATGCTAGGAAGTGGCTACAGCTGTCTCTTGTGTCGCCTTCTCCCATCAGATCAGTTTTTGACACGGGCTCAGTAATTGCGGTGGGCTTAGTTGCCCTGAGTTATGTGGGATCTTAGTTCCCTGACCAGGGATCGAACCCACGTCCCCTGCATTCATAACCACTGGACCACCAGGGAAGTCCCAGACGGGGTTCTTCAGGACAGTGTCACATCACCCTCTGAGTCAGGTCCTGAGGGTGGGGCTATACTTTTCGCTCTGTGAGCAGGCAGGTCTAGGTCATCCCCCCACAAACTGGGCTCCCCTCATGAGAGGACCAAAGTGGGTGAGCAAAAGAAACAGCCAGAGATTGCAGACACTGAGAACAGGGCTCACTTTATTGGGAAAACAGAAAGTCGGGTCCTTGGTCCCCAAATGGAACCTGGGAGAGGCAAAAGCCAGGTGTCTGAGTCAAGCTTCGTTTCTGACATGCCTGCCTCCCTCACCCACAAAGGGGGCCAACTCCAATGACACACACTGGACCCCTAGAGGGCCTCTGGTTCTCCCAGTCTCTGCCAAATCCCCAGGGCATTTTACCAATAGATGTCTGTTTCTGGGATCAAGGAACATGAGGGAACCATCTCTTTCTCTCCCAGGAAGACAGTGCCCTCAGAATCCATCAACCCATGTCCATGGTGCAGAGGCTCAGAGAGGGACAGAGCCCTGCCCAGGGGCACACAGCAAGTGGGAGATGGAGAGTCAAACCCACGTTCCCTGTCTACTGGCCTGGGACTCGTTTCAAGAGGAGATTCTAGAAGATGAGCCCATTGGATGGATGTCGCCTGCAATGACACCTGCCGGGGGACTCCATCCCCGTGACTCAACCATGCAAGCCAGGAGGCCCAGGCCAGTGCCACCTGGGGACCTTTATTCCCTCCCAGGCTGTGCCCCAATCTAGGGTCTCGGAGACCCGGCAAGGACCAAAGGAGCCAGCTCTGTAGAAGGTACTTGGGGAGAAGACATCCTCTTGAAGTTTGCTTCTCCAATGCATGTTGTCCCACCTTCTGAAACTCAAACTCAAGCAGATGGCTAAAAAGGAAAGTTCTTTGCTCCTGACCAACCTACAGCATTCAGAGACGGGGTCGAAGCAGGGATAAACAAGAACATTAGATAATGTTAAAAAAAGCTCCATTTGTTGAGCACTCACTGCATGCCAAGCACCTCTCTCCTCCACTCAGTAAAACAACTACTGTGTGTCATTGCAGTTCAGTTGCCAGGAACGCTTGTGTGACCCACACAGACAGGTCCTTCACTCATAGCTTCTTTGTAAATCCCACAACTTCTTACCAGGGGAGCATCATCGTCCACGATGGACAAAATGGGCTCAAGGAGTGAAGTGACTTCCTGAGGTCACACAGCACAGACATGGTAGGCAGCCCACAAATTCACAGAGCAAAGCAGTCTTCCAAGGCAGAGGGGGACTGGATGGGAGAGAAGCAACTACCAAAGTCACAGCAGTTTCTCGGGCGGCCGGCTGGTGCCCCTGCCGCCCAGGTGATGAGACACAGAGCCTGCCAGGGAGGGTGCTCCGTTCACACTTGTGAGCTGGACACGAGGGTCTCCCTAGTACCCCTTCGTGTAATCACAGAGTGTCCTCTTGGGAGTCAGGCAAGCAGAGGAAGTGGACTTGACAGACCCAAGACAGCATTCTAGCCAGACCAGCCATGGACCAGCTGTGTGCCCTTAGGCAAGTCATTGCCCTCTCTGAGCCTCAGTTTTCTCACCTATAAAATAGGGGTAACAGTAATGCCTATTCATAGTTATGCTGTGAAGATGAAGTGTTACCCCACGTCTAGTGCCTAGAACAACGAAGGGCCCTACGTGCTGTCTGTATTCCCTGTGGTGATGACACTGGCCTCTCACCAAGATGGGGATGCGAAGGCACTCCGTGTCCAGGAAGAGCTGCACACAGTTGGGACTCGTGGCAGGGGCCGCCGATGAACCAGAGACTGAGCAAGCCCCAAGCGTAGCGCTCTGCTCCATCAGGAGGTCCATCCTGACCACATCAGCTCCCCTCCGGCTACCATTTTGAATTTCCAAGCTGCCCTCCCCAAGAACCACCCAGCCTACAATTCGAGCCCCTGCTAGAGGCTCCTCATCCAACACCTCCCCTGACTCCATACTATGTGCGCAGTGCCCAGAAACGAAATAAAGGAAGAGATGATGATGAGTAAATAAATGATAAGAGAAAAGGGTGTGTGTGTGTGTGTGTGTGTG
This sequence comes from Bison bison bison, assembly GCF_000754665.1. NCBI lineage: Eukaryota > Metazoa > Chordata > Mammalia > Artiodactyla > Bovidae > Bison > Bison bison. The sequence goes on along the minus strand of NW_011495069.1, from coordinate 10,902,441 downwards.
TGTGTGAGTGCTGGAGTCAGGATCCACGGGGACCACTTCCTAGGGGTTTTGGAGCCCCTGAGCTGACTCCCAGCCTGGATCTGTGGTAGTTGCCAGGCGGAAAGGCAGGCAGAGGCCAGGCTGAGGATCTGCTGCTGACAACCAAGGGGCTGGTCTTGGGCCAGGGGCCCAGCGGAGGCCCAACCTGGACTGTTGCTCCTCCTCTCTTAGGACATGGTGACCCCTCTTCATCTTGGGGAACATCTCAAATTCCAAGCCAAGCAAACCTCCCTAGACAGCAGCCTCTAGCACCCCCATTCTTATTACAGGAGAACCCTGGCTTGGAGGCCTACTATGCACCCTGGTGGCTCAGTCGGTAAAGAATCTGCCTGCAGTGCAGGAGACCCAGGTTCGATCCCTGGGTCGGGAAGATCCCCTGGAGAAGGAAATGGCAACCCACTTCAGTATCCTTGCCTGGAAAACCCCATGAACAGAGGAGCCTGGTGGGCTGCAGTCCATGGGGTCGAAAAGAGTCGGGCACGACTAAGCGCTAACACTTTCACTTTTCATGTGCCCTGTCCGACCTTCAGAGAGGGCACTTGGAAGTGAAGTGACTTGCTTAAGATCCTAATGCTAGAAGTGGTCAAGAATCTGTCAAAATCAGGACACTTACTAGAAACTGAGCATCATATTAGAGGCTGATTCATTCCCTTGTCTTACGTCTAGAAGGAAGCAGAAGCACAGAGGGGGCAAATTCCTTACAGAGGTCACACAGTCAGACAGTTAACATCAGAGCTGATTTCTGAATCCACTGTCGAGGCTTCCAGGCCACACCTAAGACTGAACCTGAAGGCTCCAGTTTACTCCCTTCACTCTCCTGCCCTCCCCACCCAACCTCTCTTACATGACACTTGACATTATCCATCACTCCCTCCCCCTGGGAACGCCCTCCTCCTCCGGTTTCCATGGTAGCACATTCTCCCCATCCTCCTCCTGCCTCTCTGGCAGCTTCTCACTCTCCATGGTGGCGCCTGAGCCTAAAAAGCAGGGGATCCCCAGGCTGGGTCCCCATCTCTTCTCTCTTCATCACTACCCCTGAAAGCTCACCTCCTTTTCCATCTGGGTCTCCAGCTCTGACCTTGCACAGCAACTCTACTTTTGAGTAATAATGGATACTTTACACATGTTAATAGCTCATGTGCTGGGCCCTGTACATACATTAATTCATTAAATCCTCACAACAATCCCATGAAGGAAGTCCATTCTTCAGATGAGGAAACAGACACAGAGAGGGAAAACCAAGCTCTGACCCCAGCTTTAACCACTACTTCTATTACAAGAAGAGATATGAAATCGTAGGACATTTTGAAACCAGAAGCGAAAACTTTCCTCCCACCTCTTGAAAAGAGAGGAGTGGAAATTTTGTAGGAAATCAGACCTACTCCACCGCTTTGAGAGCCCGGTGATGATCTAGAATTACATTGTCAATTTGCAGCTTTAAAATGCATCATGCACAATACACTTTGAAACTTGAAGATTTGGAGAGCTTCAGGAGGAACAAAAGTTCACGGAAAATTGCCCTTTTCCCTCAGATTTTTCCATTTAGTTTTAAGTTTTCAAAAACGTCACCCCAGGATACTGGCTACTAAGGCTCTTCTACTTCAATGATGCCCGGAATTCACTGAAAACTTGGACCCTGGAGTTCCATGGACTTGAGTTCTGTGACCACGAATGGGCTCTGTGAATTAGGGGTAAGTGGCTCGACCTCTCTGAGCCTGACTTCTTGTTTAAAATAAAGGCAGTATTACTTGCTCCACTGGGCTGTCATGGACCAGAGAAATGATGGGCATCAAGCTCATGGCATGGGGGCTAGCACACGGAAGCATTCAACTGAGCCCGATGCGTCAGCTGCACACAACTTCTTGGGTTTACCAAGCGCTTGATCATTCTATGCTTTTGTACACACTGTTCTCTCTTCTGGGTGGCTAGCTCCTAGTCATCTTTTAAGGCCCTTTGACCCTTTCCACCCTTCTCAGAATTGCTACAAATATGGGTTTCAGTAAAAAGCTAGAAAAGGCATTTCCCTGTGACACCCCCGCCCATCCCAGGGCTCCCTATCACCTCACATGCATCACACTGAGATGCAAAGATTCATTTATGCTTTGGTCCAAGCATAGGCTCGAACCTTCTGAGGATGGGGCCATATTGGACTCACTTCTGAGTCCCAGAGCCCAGGGCGCACAGGAAGTAGATTTCAACATGTTTGCTTTACCTTAAATGCACGTGGTCAGGACCCAGCCCCTGCTGACTCCAAGACGAAACTATATACCAGGATTGGTAACAAGCAGGCAGATCCAGACAGCCACAGGAAATGGCAGTGACTGGGTCCAGAGCAGCCTCAAGACAGACCTGTCCCAGAGGGGTTGAAGGGGACCCAGTGTTTGCAAGGAGAATAAACAGCCCTGGCTCCAATGTCACCACCTTCAAGAGTCTTCCCTGGTTCCTAAATTGTCCCCTTTCTATGACATCTCCAGAAAGCACTAGCAGGAGGGGTCCCAAGTGATGATAACAAGTGTCCCGGAGTGTGTCCCCTGCCTTGCTGAACCCCTTACCCATTCAGACACAGAGATCTTTATAGTCACAAGCTCCATCTGGATGGTGACAGTGATCCAGGTGGACTGGGACCCCAGGCATTGGTAGCTTAGCAGCCTGATCGGAGTGTGGCTATGATCCCACATCTTCCAGGGCACTAGTGGAGCCACTTCTGAAGGAAGGACATTCCCAGGTCTGGGGCTTCTCATCCTGAGAAGGTGACTACGTTTTGCCCACTAAGGGCATCCCTGCCCCTCTTGTGCCCAAAGCCCACCTTGGTCCCTGAGCCCCAACCCCCAGAATGCTAGTTCAGCCCCTGCTGGAGTGACAGCCTCCCAGAGAGGAGAAAGGCTTTTGTTCCAAGGAAATGACTGTCAAAGAGAGAAGAGGTATATCATTTTTTTTTTTCCCTGTTTAAGACAAAGATGTCAATTTCTTTCCATCTGTCCCAAAAAGGGAAGAAAATTAAATTTGTTTTTACAAAGATGTCAGCACACAGCTTCAATAGGGAGTCAGGGTGTATGTGACAGAGGCAGTGTTGTGGAGAGAGGGGAGAGGTGAGGGGATGGTGGAGATGAAGTTTGGGGTGGGGGACACAGAGAACAGACCAGACCCTGATATAGGGGGAAGCAAAGACCTGGGGATGCCAGAATAAAATGCCAAATGAAAAGGAAAACTTCTATGCCTAAGTCTGGTGGACCTGGCCCTCAGCAGCTTGAATGGGGCAGCTCGCGCAGGGGGTGGGGACCTGGGGACACAGACTGATGTTGGCACTGTGGTTATAAAAGCCTTCTTCTCCCCAGTCCCTTCCAAGTCAGGTCCCAGGGCCGGGATGCAGTTCATCAGACATACTGGGTGTAGCAGCCAGATGTTGGGAGAAGGGAGAGAGGATTTCTTGGAGGTTCTTATAGGGTGCCAGGGTCTGAGAGGAGGAAAATGCCACCCTGGTGCTTTAGAAACCACCACCCCCACCCCCTCAGCCCCCCCCCCACACACACCCACCAGAGCCAGGGGCCTCCTACACTCAGGGAGCTATTAGCGTGGCCCTCTGTCCTCCAGCATCTGGGCCAGAGAAGCCACAGCCGTGGGGACCCCCAAAGTGTCCTCCCTGTGGCTTGAGGACCTAACTTCAAAGTAGAAGCCCCCTTCCTCTGCCTCAGCCCCCCTCACCAGCCTTTGGCACAGAGGCCGACTGGCAGCTCTGGTTTGGGATTTGCAAGCCCTCCTGACTCCTCCCCGTGGGGACCCCGCCGCAGCTGAGGCCTGTCTTGCTTGCTACCCTGTCCTGCAACTCCACTGTCCCATCTCAAGCTCACTTCGATGCTGCGCCTCCCTGCCCATTCCAGGGAAACGACTGTCTGTCGAGGAGAGAAAAGGTGTATCCTTTCTAGTTTATTTTCTCTTCGTTCATAAAAATGGCAAATTGGGCCTGGACCTCGGCGAGCCCCTCCCCTTTCTGGAACTCCGGGCTGGGACTCGACTCCAAGCTGCGGCCCCATTGTTTGTACACAGGCCCTCTCTCCCAGCCCCATCCGGAGCTGGACCGTCAGCCTCACCGTCCCGTCTTTCAACTCACACCCACAGGAGGCCCCTCCCCATCACACCGGGGCCGGATCTTGAAGCTCGATTCCACCGTCCGCAGCACCGGCCCTCCTTAGTCCTGGGCCGGGTCTCAGACCAGGCTCTCACTCCCGCCAACCCAGCTCCAACTAGAACGAAGG
>NW_011495069.1:10891579-10897842 GCF_000754665.1 Bison bison bison | reverse complement strand
GCCACCGCCGGGGCCGTCGGACGGGGTGCAGGCGGTGACCCGTTCGCGGGCCGTGGCTTCGCGGGCGCGGCTGAAGCTGCTGGGCTCCCGGCGGCCGCAGGGCATGCGGCAGAGCTGGCGGAAGCAGCGCTTGAAGTTCTCGTCGAGGAAGGCGTAGAGCACGGGGTTGAGGCTGCTGTTGGCGTAGCCGAGAGCGATGCACAGGTGCAGCGCGGCCACCACAAGTGGGTCGCGGCGGTTGATGTCCACCAGCGTCCAGACGATGACGAAGATGTGGATGGGGGCCCAGCACACCACGAAGGCGCCCACCACCACCAGCACCATGCGGGTGATGCGCCGCAGACTGCGGTCCTTCTCCTTGGAGCCCGACAGCAGGCGCACGCTGCGCAGGCGCAGCAGCATGAGGCCGTAGCACACGGTGATGACCAGGATGGGCACGACGAAGGCGAAGAGGAACACGCAGATTTTGGTCACCGTGTCCCAGTACCAGCTGGGGTTGGGGAACTGGAGCATGCACACCACTGCTCCGTCTGAGCCAGGGAACAAGGAGAGACACTGGGTGAGGGGCTGGTGGGCCTAAGGACTTTGTCTCCCTGCTCACCCACCCTTTTAGGCTTAGCCAAGCCCCGCTGCCTCCTCCTGGCCTTTTCGATTCTCCTCCCTGCAATGTCCTCCACCACTTCTGCACTTGGTGAACTCCTACTCATCCTTCAAGACCCCAGCAAACTGGCCCTAACCAAGGAGGTCTGTTTTCTATAGTCTCTCCCAGTCCCTTTATCAGCCTCTGTGCCCGTGGGGAGCAGTAATATAATGATAGAATTTAGCTCAAGCCCACTAAATGTCTATCATGATGATAACTGAAAACACTGCTCACCTTTACAAAGTAGCTCCAGTGGGGACAGTACTGCAAAGATTGACTTAGAGAGCACGTGTTAAGAGTAGGACTCAGGCCCTGCTAACTGTGTGATGTGGCCTTGGCAAATTGTTCAACCTCTACCAGAGTTTCCATAAAGTGGGACTAACAACAGTACCTAAACTCATAGGGTTGTTGTGAGGATCAAATGGGCCATGGTGTGGAAAGCATTTAGCACAGAATGGTTCAAACACTAAGTGCACTCACAGGGCAGAAACATGGGAGTCCAGGGGTCAGAGCTAGGGCCAAGGAGGCAGATCTCACCTTCATGTCAAGAACGTTCTGACTGCCACTCTTGTCCACAGATAAGAGGGGATGGAATAAGCTCCCTTCTCCTGGAGTGTGGGCTCAGGCTGCATGAACACCTTGGGGATGTTATGGAATTCAGATACAGGGCTGAGGCTGGCCCAGGGGACTCCCAGGACCTCTTGGGATCCCGGAATCTGAGGACCCATCCAGTAGACTTGGAGCCTGAGAGCTGTGAGAAAGGGGCTGGGGTCCACAGACAGAGTGGGTCCACAAGACATCAGGCTGGCAGGACCACCAGCCACAACTGGACCCAAGGACTTTCATGGTACAGATGGCAGAAGCAGGCCGAGAGAGGAACAGGACTTGTCCAAGGTCACACAGCAAGTGGCTTATAGAACTGAGTGCCAATGGCACACACTTAGGGAGTGTGTGTATGTGTGTGAGTGTGTGTGTTTGAGAGAGAAAGCGAGTAGGGGGCGGGGGATGAAGAGGCCCATCTGGCCCAGCCCCCAGGAGGGCTGAAGTTAATGGCCTGTAAACTGAAGGCTGACAGTGAGGAATGAGGTCCAGCTGCTGAGTCAAGACAAATCACTTAGAGACTATATAAGGGCACGGGGAGCTCTACCCTTGTGAGGGTCGAGGGTAGCCAAGAAACTCCCCACCAGGCCTGTTCCCTCTCCTACGACAATGCAAACCTTCACCCTGGCGGCAAAAAGGAGCAACAGTTATGGGGACAGGAACCCTGGGCTCTAGGCCAGATTCTCCCAGATGTCTGCTAAACAAACCACCTGACCTCTCTGATTCTCAGTTTGCTTTCAGCCCAATGGAAGCAGGCGTCCCTGCCTTGTCTATCTCACAGGCTCAGTTATTCTAATAGCTGCTATTTATTGGGCCTTGACAATAAGCCAGGCCTTGTCCTAAGTGTTTTACAATCTATCATCTCATTTAATCTTTTCAACACCCCATGACAGAGCATGGCTCAAGAGAGGTTAGTGACCAGTGTCTCTGACACCTGCTAAATTACTTTTCCCATTTATATCAAGCTGGGGTCATATAACCAGCTATCACTGGACTTCCAATATGGCTCACTGGTAATTTGCCTGCCAATGCAGGATCCCCTGGAGAAGGAAATGGCAACCTACTCCAGTATTATTGCCTAGGAAATCCCATGGACAGAGGATCCCGGCAGGACTACAGTCCATGGGATCACAAAAGAGTCGGACATGACTAAAGCAACAACTAACCAGCTATCACTAGGGAGTGATGGACCCTGCATTTCAAGTAATTGTGCTTTCTCACCACTCCCATATTCATCTGCTGGCCAGAGGCTAGTACGTATGTGTGCTAAGTCGCTTCAGTCGTGTCTGACTCTGTGACCCCATGGACTGTAGCCTGCCAGGCTCCTCTGTCCATGGGATTCTCCAAGCAAGAATACTGGAGTGGGTTGCCATGCCCACCTCCAAGGGATCTGCCTGACCCCGAGATCAAACCCTCATATCCTGCGTTGCAGGTGGATTCTTTATTCATTGAGCCACCATGGAAGCCCAGATGCCAGCACACTGTAGCCCAAACCATCATTTGGAGGCTGGATCCCTGATTGACTGTGTGGAGTAGAAGACCCTCCTCCTCTTACTCACACTGGACTGTGATGTGAGTGAGAAATAAACTTCTACTGTGTTAAGCTATGGCTGTTACAGCAGCCACCCTGACTGATACAGGTAGTTACTATACTACACTAATTGGTACAGCATTTTACTCTGAGGAAATGCGCCTGTCATTCTATGGAGGCCATTCTCTAGGCCCTGCTTTGGTCATCTGGGCCAATGGGGTAGAAGGGACTTTGGGATGGGATTGCAGATCTTATGGCCCCCACTGCTCACTGGTCACCCTTACCCCACTGGCTATCCATCCACACATCTGGCCATCCATAATCCCATTCATAAAATTTCTTTGGCCAACCACCCATATGACCACTGACCAGTCATTCATTCTCCCATCAGTCCATTACTAACATTCCCATTGGTTGATTATTCACACTCCCACTGGCCAGCCATCCACCCTTTCATTGATCAGCAACCCACACTCCATTGGTGATCCACCTACACCCACCCCGGTAAAAGGTCTACAAACCCACAGAAGCCTGTGTGCTGCCTCCTGTGGTCAGTGATCTGTACCAAGGCTCCCTTCCTCACTCACCCCGGGGGCGGGTCACAGCCATGACCATGATGGGTACACCGACACCGGAGGCCAGAACCCAGATGCAGATGTTGATCAGCTTGGCCTTGGCAGGGGTGCGGAAGTCCAGGGCCTTGACGGGGTGGCAGACGGCAATGTAGCGGTCAACGCTCATCATGGTGAGCGTGAAGATGCTGGTGAACATATTGTAGTAGTCAATGGAGAGCACGACCTTGCAGAGCAGTTCCCCAAAGGGCCATGTCTCCATCAGGTACTTGGCACTCTGGAAGGGCAGTGTGCTGGTGGCCAGGGCATCTGCCAAGGCCAGGTTGAAAATGTAGATGTTGGTGGCCGTCTTCATCTTAGTGTACCTTAAAAGGAAGTGCATATATAATTGTTCCATTTCATGGATTTCAGTTTCACATGAAACTTACGGAGAGGAATGACTGACCCAAAGTGACGGGAAAGGTCAGGGGCAGAGGTCGGACTAGAACCCTGACCTATCTGATTCAGCATCACTCCTTTCCACTATAACAGATTCAAAAGGAGATCTCCAGCAGGGAGTAATTTTAGTAGGAAGCTACTCAAGGAAAAACCCTTATCTTCTCGGGGGTTCTAAGCAATATGCTTAAAGATAAAACTTGGCTCCAGAGGAAAACAGGTTTCAGTTCTAATACTGTCTCCACTATTTATTAGCTGAGTGACTCTGGGCTAGTAACTTGACCTCTCTAAGCCCTGGTGTCCATATTGTTAAGAAAAAAAAAAAGTGATACTTTTACCAACCTCATAGGGCTGTTATAAAATTTAATAACAGATGATAGAGCATTTAGCCTTGAGCTCAGAGCATGGTAAGTGCTCAGTATATGACATTTGTTATTATTCTCCATATATAAAAATGAAGCTGGGGGCTAGACCAGAGTGACATGACCCTCTGGCCTCTGCCACTGACCTGGCCTTTGGGGAATATGATCAGCCCAACTCTGAGGAAGCCGAGACAAACTGGCTGGGGCCTCAGACTGCCTGGGTGTTCTCCAGGGTTGACCAGGGCTCCCAGTAGGTGGGCCTATCCAGGCCAACTTAGCCCCAGGTGGCTGGACTCCCCCAGCTGCAGGCAAGGGAAGCAGGTGACAGAGTCACACACCTGACCCAGGGCATGAGTCCAGGTGTCCAAACCAGATGTCTGCAGCCACGCCGGGCACCCAGAGCTCGGCAGCATCCTTCCTTGGTCTACTTGCTGCCCAGCTGCCAGCCCTACAGCTGGCCTCTTGTTGGGCCAACATTTACAGTCATGACCTCTCCTGGGGAGGCCCAGGCTGGGCACCAGGTAGCCTGGAGGAGGCGAAATACACTGAAACAGACCATCCCCACGCAGCATGATCATCACAGAAACACACAGACACCAAGGCAGGGGTAAGGATATGTTCCATGATCCTGGAATGATCTGAGAAACCCAGGCATGAGCAACTCTTCAAATTTCACAGCAAGAAGAGCCCAGAGAGATTGAGGGAAAGTTTTTACTACCCTGTGGTCCAGGGACTCCAGAGGGAATTTCCAGAAGAGTCTGTGAGAAGTGCAGATTCTTAGACCGCATCCCAGATCTTCTCAATCTTAATCTCTGAAAATCGGGCCTGGAGAATCTTCATCTTCAACCAGACACCACACACACACACACACACGTGCACACACACACACACACGTGCGCGCGCTTCTCATGGACTCTAATGCTTGAGAAACACTATGTAGCCTAAAGGGCTTCCCTGGTGGCTCAGTGGTAAAGAATACTTGTCAACGCAGGAGACATGGGTTTGATCCCTGCTTCGGGAAGTTTCCTTGGAGGAAAAAATGACAACACACTCCAATATTCTTGCCTGGGAAACCCCATGGACAGAGGAGCCTGGTGGGCTACAGTCCGTGGGGTCACAAAGAGTCGGACATGACTGCAAGACTAAGCAGCCCCAACGCATCCTAAAGCCCACACTGGGGAGAGGTGAGAAAGTGATCCGAGGCCACAGAGCGACGGTGGCAGACCAAGGGGAGAACTTGGCCCTCCTGGCGCCCAGATAGTGCTCTCTCCCCGCTCCACCAAGGCTGGAGCCACACCGCGCACCTCTGTTCTTCTGGGCCGAACCTACCTGACAGCGGCCAAGTCTGGTGCCCCCAGCATGAGCGCGCCCACTGTTTTGAATGACTGAACGAACTCACATCATCTAAGGCTGCTCCTTCACAAAGTGACTGATTTTCTTTTTTTCTTTTTTGGCTAAAAAATAAAAAGGACTCTTTCATTGTCCTCCAGGGCCAGCATCTGTCTCACTTCCTCCCAAAATAGCTGTCATTTGCCCTGGGGCTGGAGAAGCAAAAAGTTTTGCTCGGAGACAGCAGAATTGCGAGTCTCGGGAAGTCTGCCTTCAGCGGGTGCGGGATCACAGCTGTGTGGGAGGCGGTCCCAACCCCACAGCTGACTCGTCTAATTTCACTTCTTTTACGCAGAACAATTAGAGGCTGTTCTCTGCCTGCTATTTTGATTTGTGAAGGATCCTTCAATTCCCAGAGGGGGCTGGGATAAGGGGAGTGGGTGATGAAGCTGCTGTAGCTGGCCCAGACAGGGCTGAGGCACGGCTGACTCGGGGGATCGGTGGGGCCTAGAATAGGGAGGAGGAGGTCCACTGGCCGCCAAGCCGGGTCCTCCTTGCCTCCTCAGTGCCAGTCCTGCCACTTGACGGCTCTCAGCCCCCTAGGGACGGTGGTTTAGCCGCTAAGTCGTGTCCAACTCTTGCAACCACATGGACTGTAGCCCGCCGGGCTCCTCTGCCCATGGGATTCCCAGTCCCCTAGGAGCTCCTCAAAGTCCTCTCCACGTTCCACAGACTGGCCCCTACCACCTCTCAGGCCTCAGCTCCCAGAACCTTCCTCTTGGTGGGTGTCCCTT
>NW_011495069.1:10888695-10891479 GCF_000754665.1 Bison bison bison | reverse complement strand
CCCCGCCCCCTACCCCCCACCAACAGCCTCTGTGCTGTGCCTTGGCCACATCAAGCCCATCCCACCTCAGGGCCACCGGACTGCAGTTCACTCAGCCCGGAACCCTCATCCTCCAAATTTTGCATGGCTTGTTCCTTCTTCTTCTTCTTTTTTTTTTTTTTTTTTTTGCGGCTGTGTTGGGTCTTAGTTGCAGCATGCAGAATCTTTATTTTTGGTTGCAGCATGAGAAGTCTTACAGCACCCGGGATCCCTGACCAGGGATGGAACCCAGGCCCCTGCACTGGAACCTCAGAGTCTTAACCACTGGACCACCAGGGAAGTCCCCCATCCCTTCACTTAATCCAGGATTGTATTCAAATATCTCCTCCTTGGAGCTGCTGCCCCAATATCTTGGTACCCTCTCTCCCCTCCATTGCCTTGTGTGCGTGCATGCTAAGTCACTCAGTCGTGTCTGACTCTTTGCGACTCCATGGAGTGTAGCCTGCCAGGTTCCTCTGTCCATGGGATTTCCCAGGCAAGAATACTGGGGTGGGTTGCCATGCCCTCCTCCAGGGGATCTTCCCAACCCAGGGATCAAACCTGCGACTCCTTTACTGCTGAGCCACCAGGGAAACCCCTCTATCTCCTTACACTGCTTCAGTCTTCTTTATGAAGACTGAAGTACGAACCACCACCTGTCTTTTATCTTCTTTTCTCCCCCTTTGTCTCTCTCACCCACATAAGCTTCCTGAAGGTAGGGCATGCAGCTTATCTCGTACCCTGCCGTATCATCAGGCCTGCCAGATGAATAGCAGCTTCTCCATCAACATCTGTGGTACAGATGTCTCAGTCCAGGCCTCCTCAGCTCTCATGGGGACCATCACAGCAGCCTCCTGCCCCACCATTCATCCTCCACTTGAGTCAGGATGCTCACAGTAAAGGTGAGTCTGCTCAGGCAGATTCGACTCTATCCCTTATGATCCTTCCATGGCTCCCCATGGCCATCTGGATAAAAACCAAACTCCTCACACTGGCATTTCATCTGGGTGGCCTCCCTCCCCACTGCGCCCGCCCATCCTGTCCAATCCCATCTGTGGTTGCCTCAGACATTTGTTCATTCTAGCGTGCCCTCCCTCTGAAGAGCCGGCCGCTGTGTTGGTTTGGCAGGAATCCTCCCGACTGTATACACGCAGTTCCTGCCAGTGTAATACAACGCCCTGGTGTCAGAGCACTGTAATGAAACCAGCTGCCCTTCCGCCCCACCTTGTCTCTACTTCTCAGCCCTGCTCCCCAGAGCAACCACTTCTAATGTTTTTAAGTTATTCTTCTAGTGATTATCTCCATAATTCTAAATACTATGTTTAAATGTCTATTTCTTGATGTTATCTATTTTAGACAGTAGCTGTTGAAGTTTGTATTCAGTTAAGTCAGGTTATGGGTTTCCCTGGTGCCTCAGTGGTAAAGAATCCGCCTGCCAGAGCAGGAGACGTGGGTTCGATCCCTGGGTGGGAAGATCCGCTGGAGAAGGAAATGGCGACCCAGTCCACTATTCTTGCCTGAGAAATCCCATGGACAGGAGAGCCTGGGGGGACTACAATCCATAGGGCTTTAAGAGTCGGACATGACCTAGTGACTAAACAAAATAACAAAGTCAGGGTATGCACCAGTAACAGACAATCCCAAAATCTTGATGGCTTAACACATGAAGAAGCTTTATTTCTTACCCTTGCAGAATCCATTCAGTGTCTCCAGGACATCCATATTCCATGAGGCAGTTCCAGCCTGCTTCAATCTTGTGGCTCTGCTATCTTAACCCAAGGCTGCCTTGGCCACCACAGAGGGAGAGGGGACAGACACAGTCATCTAAGCTTCAGTCTAGCTGCAACACAGCACTTTCTCTTGAAGCTGACTGTCCAGAAGTAGTTATATTGGCCTCATCCAATTGCAAGGGACTGAAAAGTAATCTTTTGTGTGTCCAGAAGGAGGGAGCACCAAGTACTAGTGAATACTACTAAGTTCCTCCTTGTTGTTGTTTAGCTGCTGAATCGTGTCACTCTTTTGCGACCCCAAGGACTGTAGACCCCTCTGTCCATGGGATTTCCCATGCAAGAACACTGGAGTGGGTTGCCATTTCCTTCTACAGGGCATCTTCCCCACCCAGGGATCAAACCTGAATCTCCTGCATTGCAGGTGGATTCTTTACTACTGAGCCGCCAGGGAAACCTCCACTAAGGCCCTCCACACACAATAAGGATGAACTCTCTTCATCTACCCAGCTTCCTCTCCATCCTCCCAATATAGTTCTACCACAATTTAAAATTGTTTAGTCAAGTTGATATCCAGAGTTTATTTTTTTTCCAGGGTTTACATCATGGTTTTTAAAAAAAATTATTTATGTATATTTCTTTGGCTGTGCCAAGGTCTTAGTCGTGGCACACAGGATCTCCAGTCTTCGTCGTGGCATGTGAGTTCTTTGGTTGTGGCATATGGGATCTAGTGCCTTGACCAGGGATTGAGCCTGGGCGTGCTGTGTTGGGAGCACAGAGTCAGAGCCACCGGACCACCAGGGAAGTCCCCAGGGCTCACATTCTTATGACTTTCTGGTACTGTCCACTGCTGAGCCAAATGGTATACTATAGTTGTATTTGTTTTTTGGTACTAATTTTTGTTTTTCGTGGAGTTAAAACCTGCCTCTTTTTGAAAACCGAATATCATATATTAATGCACATATGCGGAATCTGGAAAAATGGTACAGATGAACCTATTTGCAAGGCAGGAATAGAGACACAGACATAGAGTACAGAC
>NW_011495069.1:10858000-10888595 GCF_000754665.1 Bison bison bison | reverse complement strand
CCTCACCGAGAGGAATGGAATGAACTGGGAGATGGGGACTGACATGAATACACTACCCTGTGTGAACCAGAGAGTGGGAACCTGCTGTATAATGCAAGGAGCTCAGCTCGGCGCTCTGTGATGACCGAGATGGGTGGGGTATGGGGAGACGGGAGGGAGGGACAAGAGGGAATATAGGTGTACTCGAAGCTGGTTCACTTTGTTGTACAGCAGAAACCAATACAACGTTGTAAAACAACTGTATCTCAATAAAAAAACAACTGCTTCTTTTTTAAATTTGCTTACTTCTGTGTACACATTGATAAATCTCTTCAAACACTCCAGCAGACCTACAAAAAGCCTTTTCCGTGCACTCACATAATCTATCAAGTTCCTTTTGCTTTTCTAGTGAATCCACTTCCCGGAGCTTCCCTCCTCCTCTCTCAATCTGGAACCGGTTGCTTTTCAGAGCGCTGAACACCTGTCCTCCTGTGTTAGAGCCCCTGTTTCCTGGCTTACAAGTCTTGTTTATCATGGTTTATGCCCTTGTTTTGGTGGAGCACATCCTCTAGTCACTTCCTAAAGAAAGGGTACATAGGAAGGAAAAAATTTACACCCTGGCAAGCCAGCAAATGTCTTTCTTCTATTCTCACGTCTGATTTCTTTGACTCTACATAAAATAGTGGATTGGAAATCATTTCCATCAGAAAATTGATGGCATGGCTCCCTCATCTTCTAGTTTCCAGTGTTGCCACTGAGGTGTCTGAAACCATTTTAATTTCTGATGTTTTGTATGTAGTCTATTCTTCCCGCCTCTGAAACTTTTAGGAGCTTCTCTCTCTCTCTCTTTTTAAAATTTAATTCCTTTTAACGCTGTAGGCCACACCGCGTGGCATGGGGGAATCTTAGTTCCCTGACCAGGGATCGAACCTCAGGGTTCCCTGCATTGGGAGCACATCTGGACCACCGGGGAAGTCCTAGGACCTTCTCTTTACTCCTAGATTTCTGACATTTGTGATGATATGCCATAAGACAGCTCTTTTTCATTTTTATTGGGCCCTCTCAGTCCAAAGGTTCATGCCCTTCAGTATAAAACGTCCCCTCATCAGTTCTTCAGTCCTTTCCTCCCCTCTGCTTTCCCTGGAATCCCTGGACAATCCGGTAGTCAGATATTGGGCCTCCTAGATTGATTGTCTCCTTTTCTTCGTTTTTATTTGCTGTCTTTGCAGTACATCTTCTGGGAATTTTCCTTTTCATTACCTCTCAACCTTTCTATTGACTTTTTTAAAACGTTATTTTGTCTCTCATTTTTATTTCCCAGTGCCTCTTCTTCTCTTATTATTCCTTTTTATATAGCATTTATAGCATCTTATTTCAAGAACGTAATATCTTCTCTTTTGTCTCTGAGGATACTGACAATTTTTGTCTTGTGTTTTTTTCTGCTCTCTGCATGGTCTATCTGCTTCACACATTTTTGTTTATTTGTCTGCTTTGGCCTCCCTCTGTTATCCCGGAGACTTGGATATCTGGTGATATGTGATCAAAGGTTGCCCTTTTCTTTTTAGTGTTTATTTATGTGGCTGTGTCACGTCTTAGTTGTAGAATGCGGGATCCTCAATCTTCGTTGCAGTATGCCAGCTCTTTAGTTGCAGCATGTGGAGTTTAGTTCTCTGACCAGGGTTTGAATCTGGGCCCCCTGCATTGGGAGTGTGAAGTCTTAGCCACCGGACCACCAGGGAAGTCCCTAAAGGTTGGCATTTGAGTGAAGCACTAATTAATTAATTGACAACATTGGGGGCTGGGGAGTGGCTGTCAACTGGTGTGCTTCATTCTAGGTGGACTGAATGGAGATCTGGCTTTTCTTCTAGGAACACTTAAATATCAGTGACTGTAGCTCCCTTCTTTGGGGGTTTCAGAAAAGAATCCTGCCATTTCCTCCCTGGAGAGCACACTTCTGGCTGTCAGGATTTTGGTAGCAGAGCTACCCCTGGTAGCAGAAGGGGTCTGGAAAGCCATTTTTGTTTCCTTTGGTATCTCGCTGTGACCCTTCCTGTGTCTGCAGCTGCAAATTCAGTCCCCCTAGGTTACCTTCTCCAAGGAAAACACCCTCCTGCAGAGTGGAGGGGCGGCCACCTGGCTGTGCAGGGTACAAGGGATGGGGAACTAAGGGTCTCACTGTTCTGTCTATAGGTAATTGATTCCCTACCCCTGTTTTCAGCCCCACATCTCACCCTTGCTCGGCCTGTTCCTCCTGTTCAAATTGCTTTTCATCACCCAAATAGGTGTTGCCATCCCTTAACCTGAGACCTAAGAGGTGAAGCGATTTGTCAAGGTCACGTGGCCATGAAACGGCAGGGCTGGTACTTAAATCAGGAAGTCTAGTGCCAACAGCTGGTAATGACTTTGCTGTTCTGCCCCTCAGTGCTTGTTACCTTCCTTCCTCCTCCACTTCCTTCCTCCCCCACATTCCTTGAAAAAGTCAAAGAATGTGAGCTTATTATTATAAGCTGAAGTTTGTTCACTCATCCAACAGGTATCAGTGGAGCAGCTGGTACGTGCTGGCACTGAGGAAGGGCTACAGGAGTGAAGATGGCAGTCTGACTTCTTGAAACTTATGATCTTAGGGAGGGGGCAGACACTGAACAGATTGCTGCACTTCTTAAGCAGGGGAGTGATGGGGTTTGACTTATGTGTGGTTTTCAAAAAGTCATCCTGACGACCGTGTGGGGGCTAGTTGGAGGGCAGAGCAAAAGCGGTTGAGAAAATGGACTCCTAAGGAAGATAAATTTTATCTCCCCACATCTCAAAATCCTACTGTTGGTTTCTCATTCTTTTTTTTTTTCTATTTCAAAAAGTTGTAGATATGACATTGGACCCTTATATCATACCTGACCTAAAAATTGACCCAAAATGGATGAAAGACCTACATGTAAGAACTAAAACTATAAAACTCTTAGAAGAAAACAGGGGGAAAGTTTCATGACACTAGATTTGGCAACAAAATCTGGGACACGATACCAAAAGCAACAAATTAAAAAATAGATAAACTGGACTACATCAAAATTCAAAGCTTTTATGCATCAAAGGACATGATCAACAGAGTGAAAAGGCCACCCACAGAATGGGAGAAAATATTTGCAAATCACATATCTGACAAGGGGTTAATATCCAGAATATTCAAAGAATTCCTACAACTCAACAATAAAAAAGCAAACAACCAGCTTTAAAATATGGCTAAAGGACTCAGACAGACATTTCTCTGAAGATATACAAAGGACCAATAAGCTCATGGAGAGATGATCAACATCATTAATCATTAGAGAAATGCAAATCAAAACCACAATGAGATACCACTTCATACCTATTAGAATGGCTACTATCAAAAATCAAAACAAAACCAGAGAGTAACAAGTGCTGATGAAGATGTGAAGAAATTGGAGTCCTTGTGCCCTATTGGTGGGGATGTAAAATGGTACAGCCACTGTGAAAAATAGCATGGTGATTCCTCAAAAAATTGAAAACAGAATTGCCATATGATCCAACAATTCCACTTTTGGGTATATACCCAAAAGAATTAGAAGCAGCGTTGTTATGGAAATAAAAACAAAAATAAACAAATAGGAGCTAATTAAATTTAAAAGTTTTTGCACAGCAAAGGAAACCATAAACAAAATGAAAAGACAATACTCAGAATGGGAGAAAATAATTGCAAATGAAGCAACTGACAAAGGATTAGTCTCCAAAATATACAAGCAGCTCAGGCAGCTCAATGTTAGAAAAAAACAACCCAATCAAAAAATGGGCAGAAGACCTGAACAGACATTTCTCCAAAGAAGACATACAGATGACTAAAAAAAAAAAAAAAAAGCTAAACATCGCTTATTATTAGAGAAATGCAAATCAAAACTACAATGAGGTATCACCTCAAATGGGTCAGAATGGCCATCATCAAAAAATCTACAAACAATAAATGCTGGAGAGGATGTAGAGAAAAGGGAAGGAACCCTCTTGCATTGTTGGTGGGAATGTAAGTTGATATAGCCACTATGGGAAACAATATGGAGATTTCTTTAAAAACAGGAATAAAACTACCATGTAATGAGCAATACCACTACTGGCCATATACCCTGAGAAAACCATTCTAAAAGACACGTGTACCCCAGTGTTCATTGCAGCACTATTTACAATAGCCAGGACATGGAAGCAATCTAGATGTCCACTATAGAGGAATGGATAAAGAAGTTGTGTACATATATATCATGGAATATTTCTCAGCCATAAAAAGGAATGCATTTGAGTCAGTTCTAGTGAGGTGGATGAAGCTGGAGCCTGTTTTACAGACTGAAGTAAGTCAGGAAGAGAAAAATATCATATATGAACACATATACATGGAATCTAGGAAAATGGTACTGATGAAGCTATTTGTAGGACAGAAATAGACATGCAGACAGAGAGGACAGAGTTGTGGACACAGCGGGGGAAGGAAAGGGTGGGATGAACTGAGAGAGCAGCACTGAAACATATACATTACCAAGTGTAAATAGACAGCCTGTGGGAATTTGCTGTATGACCCAGGGAGCTCGGCCTGGGGCTCTGTGACAGCCTACAGAGGAGTGGGATGGGGTGGGAGGTGGGAGAGGGGTTCAAGACGGAAGGTACATATGTGTACCTGTATGGCAGAAACCAACATGACATTGTAAAGCAATTATCTTCCAATTAAAAATAAATTCTAAAAAAAGACAAAAAAAAAAAAAGCAGGGTCATGAAGAGTAATCGGTCCACGCACGCTCATAGTAGCATCATCCACGACAGCCGGAGGTACCCACAGATGAATGAATGGATAAACAAAACGTGGTCTATACATACAATGGAACATCATCAAGCCTTAAGAAGAGAGGAAATTCTGACACATGCTCCAACATAGAGGAACCCTGAGGACGTGCACCAAGTGAAATAAGCTAGTCACAAGAAGACAAAGACCTCTGTGAGTCCACTCATGAGGTACTGAGAGTAGTCAGATTCACAGAGGCAGAAGTAGAATGGTGCTTTCCAGGGACGGAAGCAAGAGAGAATTGAGGGGTTATTATCTAATGGGTACAAAGTGTCAGTTTGGGAAGATGAAAAAGAGTTCTAGAGATGGATGCTGGTGATGGCTGCATGACAATGTGAATATACGTGACGTCAGTGAACCGTGCACTTAAGAATGGTTAATTTTTATGTGTATTTTACTGCAATAAATAAGTTGTGGCTAATCAAGTGCTCTCACTGTGCCTGTTTTCTGAGCTAGAGAGTCTGCTGAGGAAGTTCTTTAGTGCCATTCAGATCCTAGCTCCTCAACACACTTAGCTGTGTGATCTTGAATAAATTACTTCACCTCTCTGAAGCCGTTTCCTCATTGGTAATTTCAGAGTAATCACGCTTTTGGAGCCAACACAAGCGAAAGCCTCTAGCTTACTAGCCAGCACAGAGGTAAGAATTAGCAGCCTTTAAGAGTTTATTTTCCCTGATATTTTTATGCTTATTTTTCTCATAGAATTCAATCCTCTCTGAATTGGGCCCAACCCTGGGGATGAACTCTATTGACTCTGAGATGCCTTGGGAAACTCATTGCTTTTCTTTTTTTCTAGGTCAAAATCCCCTTTAGCGCATCTTGAATTACACAGCTGCTAGGGAATTTCCTCCCAACCATCCTTCTCAGGGGCTTCCTTGGTGGTTCAGTGGTAAAGAATCTGCCTGCCAATGCAGGAGACGTGAGTTCGATCGCTGGGTGGGGAAGATCCCTGGAGAAGGAAATGGCAACCCACTCCAGTGTTCTTGCCTGGGAAACCTCATGGACAGAGTAGCCTGGTGGGCTACAGTGCATGGGGTCACAAGAGTCAGATACGACTGACTAAACAACAACAACAATCCTTCTCAGACCTCAGGGAGGCTTCCCTTATAGGAAGCACCGAGTGCCTGACCATGTTGATTTCAGAGCCCTAAACCCATTCCACCATCTGTCAGACAAGCCCCATTCCCCGCCGGCCCCAGGCAGGGAAGAACAGGCACCACCTCTATCCATTTCCCTTTAACTTGATACAGACTGGCCTTGCTCAGTGTCTAACGCACAGCCAGGGCCACAGGAAATCCACACACGCTCCTGGGTCTCTGGAGAGCTGGGCTTCTTGATGACAAGTAAGCTCCTGGTAAGAATTTCCTTCCCCAGGGAAACCCAGAGCAGTCGGTTAGACTGATTGACATCTTAATGCCCAGTGCCCAGAAGAAGACTAAAACATTCCCTCCTATGTACAAGGCCCCAAAGGGACAGGTCTGATAGCTTTGGGTGGCTCATTTTTTTTTTTTTAAAGCAATATTCTCTAAGTGTCTTTTCTCTCCTGTACCAGTGAAAGTGAAAGTCACTCAGTCATACCCGACTCTTTGTGACCCCATGGACTATACAGTCCACGGAATTCTGCAGGCCAGAATACTGGAGTGGGTAGCCTTTCCCTTCTTCAGGGGATCTTCCCAACCCAGGGATCAAACTCAGTTCTCCCGCATTGCAGGTGGATTCTTTACCAGCTGAGCCACCAGGGAAGCCCAAGAATCCTGGAGTGGATAGCCTATCCCTTCTCCAGGGGATCTTCCCGACCCAGGAATCAACTGAGCTATCAAGGAAGCTCGTATGTACCAGGCAGTATGCCAAATGCACTGAATGCATGATTTCATTTCAACCTCTTTGCAACCCTGAGTGTTAAGACCTAGCTTATCACACATCAGCCATGGCAGAGGGGCCAAGTCTGGAGGCAGGGACCAAAGGGAGGGAACTGGTCCAGAGGTGGGCTGGTTCCAGAGCCTTCACCTGCCCTCACACATTCCTCAACTCTGCTATGATCTGGAGTTTGGAGACCACCTGTTCACAGTCCAGGTAGGGTAGGGGAGAGAGACTTATACACCTCAGAACAATGGCACAGATGTCATGATGGGGCCCGGTGGGGCAAGGAAGAGAGGTCAGTTCAGAACAATATGTCCACTTCTGGTCACAAGGGTGGCAGCCAGAATTTGTGGCATTACAGCTGCATCCCAGGTTTTTCTCAGGCATGATTTTAGGTACTTCTTACACCTGTGCTTCCTTTTATTCTTTAATAGATAATAAGCATTTGTTGGACACTGACTCTGTGCCAGGCACTGGGAAAGCATTTTACATCATTTAATTTTCCCAGTACCCTATGGGGTGGATAGGATTTATCATTCCTGATTTATGGGGAGCAATAAAGGAACTTGCCCAAGGATGCAGAGGCAGAAAGAGGCTGAGCAGAGATTCCACCCCTGTGGGCATCTCCAAGTCCCTGGTGCCTTCCTCTGGACTTCCATTTCAGCTTCTCCCCTGCAAACCCAGAGTGCGCACCCTTCACATACTCTTTGACAAGGAAAACATTAAGTCCCAAAGGCATGGCATTGTCTCGGTCACCACTAAGCCTGGGACTTCCCAGCTCCAAGCAGGTGCTCAAAGCACATCTGTTGAATGAATGAATGTCACTGCATCTGTCCGCCACACTAGACAGGGCAGCCTTCAGGCAGGAACCGTGTCATAAACACAGCATTTACTGGGGGATTCCCGGAGGACGGAGGGTCAGCACCCTGATCCTTGGAAGTAACCAACCACAGACCCAAGAGCTCTGAGATAGACCACGGTGCTCCCTTCATCCCTTCTCTCCTCCACCCAGGCCAACCCAGGGTCCCTGAAGGACATCCGGGCCTGACCCTACCTGCCCTGAATCTGCAGTGACTCAGCTATGCCTTGGCAAAAGGAAATCTTGTCAAATCATTTACCGAAAGGAGCAAATTTGTTTTTATCTGAGCTGAGGGCTATTTTCTTTTACCTCTCATACATAAGAGCTCACGGGGCAAGAGACCTAAAAACAATAACAGCAACAAAGTAAGGGCACCAATCAGGCTGATCGACCTTACGGCACCTTAGGAACCAAATCAAACAAAATGCTTCAGCCTAGATCAAAACTCACTGGGTCCCAAACAGCATGGACTGTTGGGAGTATTCAGAGTTAATTTTCTTCCCCAGTGCTTTGTCAGATCTCAGAAATAACAGCTGCTCACTATAGAAGGTCCAAATAATACAGAATCATTTCATAAAGAAAATTTAAAAACCATCAGTAGGACAGACTATTATTGACAGATAACAGGCAAATATACAGGCCCTGTTTTAAATAAATGGGATCTGGCTCTAATACTATTATATAACCTGTTTCTTTCTTCTCAAAAATATGCTGTAATCATCTTTCCATATCCACAGACACAAATTAATATAATTTGGGGGGACTGATTGTTATTCTAATCCAGAGGTCAACAGACTTTCTCTGTAAAGAGCCAAAAAGTAATTATTTTAGGCTCGATAGGCCCCTTAATGGAGAAGGCAATGGCCACCCACTCCAGTACTCTTGCCCGGAAAATCCCATGGACGGAGGAGCCTGGTGGGCTGCAGTCCATGGGGTCGCAAAGAGTGGGACACGACTGAGGGACTTCCCTTTCACTTTTCACTTTCATGCATTGGAGAAGGAAATGGCAACCCACTCCAGTGTTCTTGCCTGGAGAATCCCAGGGACGGGGGAGCCTGATGGGCTGCCATCTATCGGGCTGCACAGAGTCGGACATGACTGAAGTGACTTAGCAGGCCCCTTAAGGTCTCTGACGCATATTCTTCTGCTTTTTGTTTAACGTGTTTGTTTGTGTGTTTCAGTTTTTTTTTTTTTTTTTTGGCCTCAGGGCTTGTGGAGGTCTTAGTTTCCTGAACAAGGATTGAACTCCAGCCCTTAAGAGTTAAAGTGTGGAGTCCTAACAACTAGACTACCAGGGAATTCCTGTTGGGTCGCAAAGAGTCGGACACGACTGAGCGACTGAACTGAACTGAAAAGTGTAAAAAAAAACATTTTTAGCTCAAGGACTATACAAGAACAGACTACAAGCTGGAGCTAGTCTCACTTACAGACACTAATGCTCCCAAAGATAGTTACTTAATAAACCTCCGATTAAAAGACACATAGGTTGCTTCTGCTCTTTTGGTATTATAAACAGTATTGTGATAAATGTCTTTGTGCACAAAGATATCTGATGGTCTCCTTGGGAAATTCCTAGGATCTCAGAGCTAGAAGGAAACTTCCCAGTGAGGGCATTCCCTCTGTGGCACTCCAGACAAATGACTACGCAGTTTCTGCTTGTGTACATCCAGAGATGGGGAACTCGCCACCTGCAGCACAGTCCTTCCCATTGGGGACAACTCACAGGAAAACAAGTTCTTGGTTTTATCTGAGCTGAAAACTCCCTCCTTGTCACCTGGCACCATTTTTCCTGGTTACACTCACAAATCACAGGTTCTAAACCTAACCCTTCTCTTGTCCACGTGTTGGAAAATAAAGATGTTAATGGTACTCCCTTCACCCAGCTTGGTGAGACCTGAGTTAATATGAAGAAGAGTAAGTGCTCAGTATGGCTGGTTGGTAAGCTGCCTTCTCACACCGAGTAGCCATTCCTTGGAGCCCCCATCTCAGTTGGGCCTCAGGCATTCAAGAATATGATTATCTAACTTGATGATCCAGTGGTTAAGAATCCACCTGCCAATGCAGGAGACATGGGTTCGATACCTGGTCCAGGAGGGTTTCACGTGCCTCCAGGCAACTAAGCCTTTGTGCCACAACTGCTAAGCCCGTGCCTAGGGCCCACGCTCTGCAACAAGAGAAGCCACCACAATGAGAAGCCCGTGCACCTCAAGGAAGAGCAGCCCCTGCTCACTGCAACTGCAGAAAGGCCCATCATCAACGAAGACCCAGCGCAGCCAAAAAGAAACAAAGAAAATCTTTTTAAAAATGGAATGATGCGAGTAAAGACGGTACCACCCTCTGGGTTAAGGGAGGGCCAAGACGATGCAGGTAAGCCACATCACAGACGCTCAGGCCTTCTCCCATCTCTCCAGGCAGGTAAGGGAGGCTGAATCTACTTTCAGTGGGATCTATAACCCCAAAGCCATTAACGTGGACACGGGCCACACCAGGAAGGGTGGCCTCTGTGGATACGTTTTCAGGTTTCTGCCCCTTGGCTGGCTGCATCCACCATACATACACGTGGTGGGGTCTCTCCTTTTATTTATTTTTTTACTTTTTATTTTTCCCCCAGATGCGTTTTTGTGTATTTCTTACTTCACTGACATCACTGCTGGTGGGACATCAGCTTAAGCCATGCTCCCATCACATCATGCACCCCAGGCGGGCAACTTTGTTCCAGCTCACAACTTTGTTCCTCTCCTTCTACTTCTCCCTGAGCTCCTTGCACCTCCAGCAGGTAGTATCACTACCAAAGTTTCAGTAACAACCGTAGTGGGTTAAACGGCAGCCCCTAAAAAGACAAGTCCACATCCCAACACCCAGAACTTGTGAAAGTGGCCTGATTTAGAAAAGGGGTCTTTACACATGTAATTACATTTTTTTTTTTTTTAATTTATACGTTTTTTTTTTTTTGGTTGTGCAAGTAGGATCTTAGTTCCCTGACTAGGGATAGAACCCCCTGCATTGGGAGTGCATCTTAACCACTGGACCACCATGGAAGTCCCTAAGTTAAGGATCTTGAGACCATCCTGGATTATTGGGGTGGGCCCCTAGCTCTAATGACAAGTGTCCTTGTAAGAGACACACAACACACAGGAAGAATGAAGGCCATGTGAAGATGGGAGCAGAGATTACACTGATGTGGCCACAAGCCACGGACTGTTGGAGTCACCAGAAGCCGAAGAGGAAAGGAAGATTTTTCCCCAAAAGCCTTCAGAGGGAATGCAGTCCTGGAGACACTTTCTGGACTTCTGGCCTCCAAGAATATAAAAGACTACATTTCTGTTGTCTTAAGCCGTTGGGTTTGCAGCAATGCATTACAGCAGCTCTGGGAAATGATACAGTAAAAGTGCAGCCAAGGAGAAGCATGGACTTTGGCACCAGACACACCTAGATTTAAGCCCCA
Organism: Bison bison bison; assembly: GCF_000754665.1. Classification (NCBI taxonomy): domain Eukaryota; kingdom Metazoa; phylum Chordata; class Mammalia; order Artiodactyla; family Bovidae; genus Bison; species Bison bison. The sequence goes on along the minus strand of NW_011495069.1, from coordinate 10,877,621 downwards.
GCTCTGCTTCTAACCAGTCAATCCTAAAGGAAATCAACCCTGAAGATTCACTGGAAGGACTGATGCTGAAGGTAAAGCTCCAATACTTTGTCCATCTGATGCGAAGAGCTGACTTCACATCAGAAAGTCAGATTTAGAAAAGACCCTGATTCTGCGGAAGATTGAAGGCAGGAGGAGACGGGGATGACAGAGAATGAGATGATTGGATGGCATCACCAACTCAATGGACATGAGTTTGAGCAAACTCCAGGAGATGACGAAGGACAGGGAAGCCTGGCGTGCTATAATCCATGGGGTTGCAGAGTCGGACACGACTGAGCGACTGAACAACAACAGATGCTTCTAACCGTAAGACCCGGGGTGAGTTCTAACTTCTCTGAGCCTCAGTTTGCTCCTCTGTGAACTGGGTATAACCATCCTTCCTCTCGAGGGTGTGGTGAGTGTGGGATGAGTTCATGCCTATGATCTCCCTAGCACACTCCTGGCACATTCGTATCATATGGCTTCTCTTCTTGTCCAGATGAGGAAGATGGGCCCAGAATGATCCCTGGGGTCCCAGGCTCCTGACTCCTTTTCTGGCCCTTTGGTAACCTACCACCATCGAGATGAAACACAGAGCCCTGTTCTGGAACTTCCTCCCTAGAAGAGGCTCTGATCTGGAACACTGAGTTCAAACTTCCCCACCCACTTTGCAGATGGGAAAACTGAGGCCTGGAGAGGGAAAGACAATTGTGCAAGGTCACACAGAATAGCAGTTCCCCCGACTTCTAGGAGCCCAAGTTCTTTCTACTTCTTGAAGCTGCCCTCCCAGGAGCTAAATCTCAGATGAGGGTTCAAGGTAAGAGGCCAAAGGGAAACGGGCTCCTGTCCATGGCTTCAGAGTTCCTGACAAGATTGCTGCCTGCACTGTCCATCCCTGCGTCCAGTGGTTAACCAGGGAGGGTGGGTCCATGGATGCAACTGTCCCCATCACTGTCAGCATCTCTGCCACCATCTCCAACACAACAGCTACACAGACTCAGTACTTAACACGAGTCTGGTGTATTATACTGCATCCTACCATGACATTTATAAAGATTATCTCATTCAATCACTCCAACAACCCTATGAAATTGCTATTATCATCCTCATAACAAAGGAGGAAAGTGAGCCTTGGAGAGCATACTGGGTTGAATAGTTGCCCTCAAAATTCACACCTAAGGAGTTCCCTGGTGGTTCAGTGGTTAAAAATCCACTTTCCAATGCAGGGGACACGGGTTCAATCCCTGGTCCAGGAAGATCTCACTTGCCATGGAGCAATTATGTCCATTCACCACAACTGTTGAGCCCATGCCCTGCAACTACTGAGCCTGTGCCCTAGAGCCATGCTACACAAGAGAAGCCACTGCAATGAATACAATAAAGTTATTTTTTTAAAAAAAGAAATGGTTGTCCTATTGAATAGATTAAGGTGGGCCCTAAATCCAATGACTGGTGTCCTTGTAAGAGGAGAACAGAGACACACAGAGCGACACGGTCATGTGAAAACGCAGCCAAGAACTGGAGGGACACAGCTACAAGCCCAGAGGATAACAGCGAGTGCCGGCCACCACCAGAAGCTCAGGGACCAAGGACTCTTCCCCAGAGCCTTCAGAGGGAGCAGAGTCCTGTTGATTTCAGACTTCGAGCCTCCTGAACTATAAAGAAAGTATTTCTATTGTTTTAAACCACCCAGTTGATGGACTGCCTGGTGGTCCAGTGGCTAAGACTCCACGCTCCCCAGACAGGGGGACTGGATTTGATCCCTAGTCAGGGAACGAGAGTCCACAGGCCAAAACTAAAGATCCCAAATGCCACATGGAATGTCTAAGATCCTGCCTGCTGCAACCCAGCACAGCCAAATAAAAATAAATATTTTTTAGAAAACAAAAATAAACCACCCTGTTTATGGTGATTCGTTATGGCAGCCCTAGGGAATGAATACATAAGGATAACCGTCTTGCCAGCAGTGGCCTAAAACACAGAAGCAATGTCTGTTAAAACTGCTCCACTCCCCTGCAAGACCAGCAAAAAGACTTTTTTCATCAGAAATACAGAATGCTAGCACTGGAAAGAAAGACAGCTGATAAGAGTATTTACTGGGCATTTACTATGTGCCAGTTGCCTTGCTAAGGGCCTTATGTGTGTTCACCATCCCACTGAAGGGGCATAACCACCACAGGAGGTGACCATTATTCTCCCCATTTACAGGTGAGAAAGGTTGAGGCTCAGAGGGCTGAAGTGACTCACCCAAAATCCTGGAGCTAGGAGTGGCAGGACCTGGGTAAGTCTTGGGTTAATTCCAGAACCCAGAGTCCTGACCTCTACCCCATCTTCTCTCAGTTGGTCAAGTTCAATCCCTTTGTTTTACAAATGAAGAAACCAAGGCATAGCTACAGTGGTGATCCCAAAGGCTGTGCCCACGCTGGGGGATGAACAGCTTAAATAAAGCAACGGCCACCCAGCGGTCCAGCTGAGGCTCCCTGTATTTGTAAACAAGGGGTGCTTGCTCTTCCCACTGGCAAAACAAGTTGGGGTGGGCAGGGAGGGCAGCAAGCTATGACCTGCCCACCATCTGAGTGGCGAGTAGCCAGAAACTAGTTAGTTATCTCAGTTTTGGCAAAGCCTGAGGAAGCAAAGTGGTTAATGACAACGAGGCCCAGCAAGCGTGTCGAAAGAGAAGATTAAAGGCTGGAACGTAGAAATACAAGGCTCCTGAGCTGCACATGAGTGAGGGGGGTGGGGTGGCCTCCAGAGAGCACTCAGCAATAAACAGGGCAGGCACCTTGTTTGGTTCAGTTCAAGAACCACAACACACCCATGGGAGGCAGGGAAGAGAACCTCGTCTCCACTCTGGCTCTGCTTCTGGCGTAAGGATGACTGGACCAGCGGATGAGGCAGCTGGACACTGCCCCAGAGGCAGATTTCCTTAGATGTGACGTATCAGCCCATGGGTCTCTGGAAATAGAACATGTCCGTCCTGCAAACACCTACTGATATGCTACCTGAGTATCAGACCCTAGACTGGGGCTCCAAAGGATGCTCACTGCACCCCCTCATCTGGGGAGACAGGAATGAGTGATCAGGGATTTGAAAACTGTATGGGTCTCTGATGCGGCATGCGCTGGACACTGTGGGAACACGGAGGAGGCATCAAAGAAGGCTCCCTGGAGGAAAGACTTACTAAGCAGAAAGTGAAAAGTGAAAGTGAAAGTTGCTCAGTCGTATCCGATTCTTTTCAACCCCAAGGACTATACAGTCCATGGAATTCTCCAGGTCAGAATACAGGAGCGGGTAGCCGTTCCCTTCTCCAGGGGATCTTCCCAACCCAGGATCAAACCCAGGTCTCCTGCATTGCAGGTGGATTCTTTACCAGCTGAGCCACAAGGGAAGCCCTACGAAGCTGAAAAGGAAGGGGTGTTACTGTAGAGCAAACAGAAGTCTGAGGTTCCTGCACATCTTCTTTCCCTCTTGTCTTGTCCTTGGGAGAGTTTTCTTATACATCCCAGCCCCTCAGAGGGAGTCTCATTAACAAAGTGCCAATTAGATATTTAAGAAACTCTCGGTGAAGCCTCCTCAGAGCCAGGGATTGAGCTAGGAAACAGGATAGAAGATGATGGGACGCAGTCCCTGCCCTCCAAGAGCCACCAGTGTAAAAGGGAAGACAAGCACCGGAACGTGCGATTACACTACAGCCAGAAAATGCCCAATTCAAGACCACTGATGTTTGTGTGTGTCTCCCCTCTTCCTATATGACAGGCACTGGATGAAGGTACTTGATTTCCATCACTGCACTTAATCCTCATGACAAATTACTCTGGTGAACATTGTCACTGCATTTAGCAGACCAGGGGACTCTGAGGCTCAAAGAGACAGAGAAACTTGCCCAAGATCATAGAGCCAGTAGGTTATACGACCAGGACTCAATCCCAGGTCTGTTTGACCCCGTGATGGTCATTAATTTTATGTGTCTATGTGGCTAGGCTACAGTGCCCAGTTACTTACTCAATATTGCGGAGGAACCAGAGATCAAATTGCCAACATCCGTTGGACTACAGAAAAAGCAAGTGAGTTCCAGAAAAACTCACTACTTGTGCTTCACTGACTACACTAAACACTTTGACTGTGTGGATCACAACAAACTGGAAAATTCTTAAAGAGAGAGGAATACCAGACCACTTTACCTGCCTCCTGAGAAATCTGTAGGCAGGTCAAGAAGCAATGATTAGAACTGCACATGGAAAAACAGACTAGTTCAAAATTGGAAAAGGAGCACAACAAGGCTATATATTATCACCCTGCTTATTTAACTTATATGCACATCATGCAAAATGCTGGGTTGGATGAATCACAAGCTGGAATCAAGATTGCCAGGAGAAGTATCAACAACCTCAGATATGCAGATGATACTACCCTAATGGCAGAAACCAAAGAGGAACTGAAGAGCCTTTTGATGAAGATGAAAGAGGAAAGTGAAAAAGCTGGCTTAAAACTCAACATTCAAAAAACTAAGATCATGGCTTCTGGCCCCATCACTTCATGGCAAATAGATGGGGAAGAAATTGAAACAGTGACAGATTTTATTTTCTTGGGCTCCAAAATCACTGCAGACTGTTGACTGTAGCCATGAAATTAAAAGATGTTTGCAACTTGGAAGAAAAGCTATGACAAACCTAGACAGCATATCTAGGCAGAGACATCATTTTGCTGACAAAGGTCCATAGAGCCAAAGCTATGGTTTTTCCAGTAATCATGTGTGGATGTGAGAGTTGGATCATAAAGAAGGCTGAGCAGTGAAGAATTGATGCTTTCAAACTGTGGTGTTGGAGAAGACTCTTGAGAGTCCCTTAGACAGCAAGAAGATCAAACTAGTCAACACTAAAGGAAATCAACCCTTTAGATTCATTGGAAGGACTGATGCTGAAGTTGAAGCTCCAATTCTTTGACCACCTGATGCAAAGAGCCAACTCATTGGAAAAGACCCTGATGCTGGGAAAGATTGAGGGCAGGAGGAGTAGAGGGTGACAGAGGATGAGATGGTTGGATGGCATCACTGACTCAGTGGACATGAGTTTAAGCATATTCTGGGAAATAGTGAAGCACAGGGAAGCCTGGCGTGCTGCAGTCCATGGGGTCGCAAAGAGTCAGACGCTACTTAGCGACTAAACAACAAATTTAATCAAACCCTAATCCAGTTGTTGCTGTGAAGGGATTTTGTAGATATGATTAACATCTACAATCAGTTGACTTTAAGAGGTTATCCATGATAATGAGTTTTGCCTGAAGAGCAAAACTAAGGCTTCCCAGAGGAAGAAGAAATTCTGCCTGTGGATCACAGCATCAGCTCTTGCCTGAGAGTTGCCAGCCTGCCAACCTGCCCACAAATTTCAAACTTGCCTAGCCATACCCCCCAGTCGCATAAGCCAATTCCTTGAACTATATCTCACTGGTCTTTTTTTTTTTTCTGGTAGGGTTCTGACTGACACAGACCTGAAAACCATGCTCTAGGCTAAGGCTGGTGCTAGGAAGCCACCATCTCCTCACCCCGAAAAGGACAATGACAACCACCAGATGCTAGGCTGTTCAGGGGGTTGAGTGTGATGAAGGCCAGTGGTCAGTAGAGAGAGGGCAGGCCTGGCCAGGCAAACACTTTCTAACCTTGGCGTCCTCGTGCAAAAGTCTTACATCTCTGAGCCTCAGCTTCATCATCTGTAAAGGCATATTCAGTAGTTCCTTTCTCATAAAAGTGCTATGAAGATTAAGTGAGATTTTGCATGGAAGGTTTCCAGCATGGCACCTTGTAATACGGCCAAAGCACAGGCTCGTTTTTGCCACAGTTTTAACTGGTTGGATTCTTAATTATTTTGAGTCGTTGCCATTGCCAAGTGAATGTTCCCATCCCATAATTCAGTGTAAAAAATGCCCACAACTTTATCATCCTTAGTGATCTTATATGAACGCTACACAGCTTGCCTGATCTGTCCCTCCACCGACCTCATGCCCAGGGCCACTCCTGGAGGGCGATGGGCAAGGCAGGCCTCGTGCAGAGCACTTCACACTCAGTCTCCTCTGACTCACACCAACCCTGGGAAGTGGGTATCAATACATTTCATTCACAGAAGGAACCTGTAGCACAGAGAGGCGCTTGCCAAGAAGCACAGAGGGAACAGAACCAGGGTCTAAAGTCACATGATCTGAAAAGCTCAGGCTTCTCCACTCCAAGCCCTTGGCCATGCTGAGCATTCCTTATTATATATACCTCCTTGTGCCCGACACACAGCAGTCTCACTTTTGTTTTATTTATTAACAGTTCAGTCTTTTATTTTATTCTTATTGTTTTAATATTTATTTTTATTTATTTCTTTATTTGGCTGTGCCGGGTCTTAGTTGTGGGATCTTTGTTGCAGAACTCTTAGTTGCGGCCTGTGGGATCTAGTTCCCTGACCAGGGATCACACCCAGGCCCCCTGCACTGGGAGAGCAGCGTCTTAGCCACTGGACCACCAGAAAAGTCCCCAACAATTCAGTATTTTCGTAACTATAAATCAACTTACCCCGTTCCACAGCCTCTTGTAATCCCTTGCTGTACAAAAGAGTCATTTTTCCACAATTGGGACCAGAGAGTATCCTGAATTCGACCTCCTTCATGGACATTCCTTCATGGGCACTGCATGACCGAGCTTCAGGAATCTCAGGCCTTGGTTCAAAGGCTGACTTTGCCATTTACCCACTGATGCCCTCAGCAAGCAAATTACCACCTCTGAGGCTCAGTGGCCTCATCTGTCAAATGGAAAGAAACAAGGGACCGTGTATGTCAAAGCGCTGGGAGAATTAAAAGAGACCATGTATGTGAGGCACTCGGTACAGAGCTGCCCACTGTGTCAGCCCTCGAGAAAGGTCAGCAGTGGTATCTTTGATGTTAAGTCCAACAAGTCGATATGCCATGCTTTGCTGTAGACCTCTCGCTTATCCAGAATGACCAGGCCTGAGCCCACGGAAGAAATGTCTTGGGGCCACCTGCCCCTCCCAACAGGGCAGCCCTGTGACCACGTGTGAGCTCCTGCCCTCCTCACCGAGAGGAATGGAAAATCACTAAATGTGGGGCATTTCCCGGCACTTCAGGAGGATGAGTTTTGTTTTGTTTTTTTTTTTTTGAGGATGAGTTTTTGTAACCAAGGGAAACAGATTACCTCCATCTGTCCTGCAGGGGCATCTGGCCTGGCTGGGAGAAGCAGCTTCTTTCCCTTGGCTTAATCCCTACCCCTGCTTCCAAGTCCCAGGCAACCAGCCAAAAGGCATCGTTCTCACCAATAACTTCCTGATATAGGCCAGGCCCTGCGCTAGGCCCTGCATCATTTCCCCTAACGCTTGCTCTCACTGTTGTCTCTGCTAAAACACCTCCTCCCAGCAACTGGCCTATACTCAATGGTCTCCTCCCCTGTCCCCCACCATCCTCCCCATCTTTACCAGCAGCCCCGCCATTCTCTCTCCTTGAGCCTGCTTGAGTTGATTTCATTGCCTATGCCATTGGCCTTACATCTATTTCTTTAGCATCTAACTTTTCGCCACTAGAATGTCAGCTCCATGAGGACAGGGACTGCGTCTTATCATTGTTGCACACCTAGCACCTAGAACCCTACCTGGTACTTAGGACGAGCTGCCGAATATATGTTTACCTGCCACGCAGGTGTTTTTCTATCATCCCCATTTCTCAGAGGAGAAAACAGGCTCAGTGAGGTGAGCCCAAGGGTGGAAGGCCAACAAGAAGCAGACCTGGATTTGCATCCCGTCTCTGAAGGACAGGCTGCTTCACCAGCTGCTGGCCTTGCCCCTGGGGGAACTGGGTTCTTTGGGCCCGTTTTGTGTTGTCAGTGGCCCCCAGGCTGGGCTGCCCTGTGTAGGAACTCACTTTTAACGTTCCCAGCTACTCCTGTTTCCAGACACCCTTTGGCTCAGATAATCCCAAGCATGGAAAGAGATGTAAGTGAGGGAAAGCAAAGTTCCAGTCCTGCACTGGCCACTGATTCAAAAGACAGAGAACCTCTCCAGGCTTCAGTTTACTCACTGGTAAATCAGAGGGGCTGAACTTGACATACAAGATGGCAGAGGACAGGGCAAAGGCTAAGCACGTAGCTCTACTATTCACAACAGCCAAGATGTGGAAACTCCAAATATCCATCAACAGATGAATGGATAAAGAAGATGTGGTACATATATACAATGGAATGTTACTCAGCCATAAAAAAGGAATGAAATAATGCCACTTGAAGCAACTCAAATGGACCTAGAGACTGTGATACTAAGTGCAACAAATCAGAAAGGGAAAGACAAATACCATAGGATACCACTTCTCTGTGGAATCTAAAATATGAAACAAATGAACATATCTACCAAACAGAAACAGACTCACAGACAAAACAGACTTGTGACTGCCGTGGGGGAAGGATGGAGTGGGAACTCAAGATTAGCATATGCAAATTATTAACATTATAAACAGGATGGATAAACAACAAGGTCCTACTGTACTGCATGGTACAGGGCGCTACATTCAATATCCTAAGATAAACCACAGTGGAAAAGAATATAAATAAGAACATATGTATATATTCAGTTACATATATATAACTGAATCTCTTTACTGAATAGCAGAAATTAACACAACATTGTAAACCAATGAATCTTCAATTTAAAAAAAGAGTGTGGGCTCTGCAATCAGAATGACCTGACTTCAATCCGACTCCAGGACTTTGAGGATGTTATTATATCAAACATTCTCTGAGCCTTGAGTTTCCCCATCTAGAAAATAGGGTAAACAGTACTCACTAATAGGGTGAGGATTAAACAGGATAATATATACACATATCTAAGCAGAGCGCCTGGCACAAAATAAATATTCAGTAAAGAGAATCATCATCCGTGATTCAAAATTCTATGCCCTGGTGAAAAGGTTACTTCTGCAGGGGAGGGCAGCGAGGCCATTTCCACCTCTCCCTGTGTCATGTTTGTTGAATGGGGCTTACCTGGGCCAGCTGCATTGGGAGCATGGAGTCTTAGCCACTGACCACCAGGGAAGTGCCCTGAATGGGACTTTTTGACTTCAAAGGACTCTGAAGTTTGAGTTCCTTCCACTTATCAAGAAAGACTTGGGAAGTTGCAGAAGAAAAAATTCTTGCTGTACACACCCACCCCAGCCAGAGACAAAGCTGCTGATTTCTGCAGCTGCACTGGGAGCTCTGAATCAATAGAACACAACCCAGACACCCCGTCCTACTCCGTGCCCCTCAGCTGGTAATGGGGCCGCTGCAGCTTGCATGATGGTAAATTGCTAATTTAAGCCTGGCTTCTGCTCTACCCCTCGATTATCCCTCTTCCTGTGCATGTTATGATGTTCCGGGTAGCCAATTAGATTTAGAGGTCCCAGGACTCTGACGTTAATGAAATCATGTCTTGCCCTTGCACAGCCCTCTTCCTCTAAAGTTCAGGCATCATCCTCCAGGAAGGGGAGAAGGGAAATCTGAGAAGCATTCTTCCTCCAGTCCCAGCTGCGGGAAGAGGAGCCTGAAATTATGTCTGTCTGTCTTTTCTCTACCTGAATCTCCAGTGCCAAGCCTCCACATAGTGGTTTGCCAGAACCCTCTTGCACAGCTTCATGGACAGGAAACTCCCTGTATTACACAGTGGCCCATACCTCCCTGAAGAGCTCTATCAGAAAATTCCTTAAGGAAATAATATGAGATGTGCACAAACATATGGATTTAAGAACATTCACAGATACATTATTTAGATTGGCATAATATGGGAAACAGCATAAGTACCCCCATATAAAAGACATTCATACAACACAGCTATCAAAAATCATGTCTGCAGGGACTTCCCTGGCGGTCAAGGAGCTGAGGGTCCGCCATCCCACTGCAGGGGGCCCGGGTTCCCTCCCTGGTCAAGGAACTAGATCCCACACACTGCAACTAGGAATTTGAGTGCTGCAACTGAAGATTCCACATGCCCCAATGAAAATGGAAGACATCACGTACTTCAACTAAGACCCAGCACAACCAAATAAAATCATGTCTTCAAAGAAGCAAATTTGGAAAACTCAGCAGTGGCCACAGGACTGGAAAAGGTCAGTTTTCATTCCAATCCCAAAGAAAGGCAATGCCAAAGAACGTTCAAACTACCGCACAATTGCACTCATCTCACATGCTAGCAAAGTAATGCTCAAAATTCTCCAAGCCAGGCTTCAGCAGTATGTGAACCATGAACTTGCAGATGTTCAAGCTGGATTTAGGAAAGGCAGAGGGACCAGAGATCAAATTGCCAACATCCACTGAATCACAGAAAAAGCAAGAAAGTTCCAGAAAAACATCTATTTCTACTTTATTGACTATAACCAAAGCCTTTGACTGTGTGGATCACAACAAACTGTGGAAAATTCTTCAAGAGATGGGAACACCAGACCATCTGACCTGCCTCCTGAGAAATCTGTATGCAGGTCAAGAAGCAACAATTAGAACTGGACATGGAACAACAGACTGGTTCCAAATCAGGAAAGGAGTATATCAAGGCTGTATATTGTCACCTTGTTTATTTAACTTAAATGCAGAGAACATCAAGCGAAACACTGGGCTGGATGAAGCACAAGCTGGAATCAAGATTGCTGGGAGAAATATCAATAACTTCAGATATGCAGATGATACTACCCTTAAGGTAGGAAGTGAAGAAGAATTAAAGAGCCTCTTGATGAAAGTGAAAGAGGAGAGTGAAAAAGTTGGCTTAAAACTCAACATTCAGAAAACTAAGATCATGGCATCCAGTCCCATCACTTCATGGCAAATAGATAGAGAAACAATGGAAACAGTGAGACTTTGTATTTTGGGGGGCTCCAAAATCACTGCAGATGGTGACTACAACCATGAAATTAAAAAATGCTTGCTCCTTGGAAGAAAAGCTATGACCAACCTGGACAGCATATTAAAAAGCAGACATATTATTTTGCCAACAAAGGTCTCTGTAGTCAAAGCTATGGTTTTTCCAGTAGTCATGTACGGATGTGAGAGTTGGACTATAAAGAAAGCTGAGCACTGAAGAATTGATGCTTTGAACTGTGGTGTTGGAGAAGACTCTTGAGAGTCCCTTGGACTGCAAGGAGATCCAACCAGTCCATCCTAAAGGAAATCAGTCCTGAATATTCATTGGAAGGACTGATGCTGAAACTCCAATACCTTGGCCACCTGATACAAAGAACTGACTCATTGGAAAAGACCCTGATGCTGGGAAAGATTGAAGGCAGGAGGAGAAGGGGACAACAGAAGATAAGATGGTTGGATGGCATCACTGACACGATGGACATGAGTTTGAGTAAGCTCCAAGAGTTGGTGATGGACAGGGAAGCCTGGCATGCTACAGTCCATAGGGGTGGCAAAGAGTCAGACATGACTGAACGACTGAACTGAACGATGTGAGAAGGCTGCTAGCAAAATATTATATATGATGTGCCCATTATTTCAACACAGTATGACTCCAATGTCATTAAAACACACACACACAGTGAGAGACACAGAAAGCGATGGGAAGCAAATACATCAAAATGACAAAGCATTTCTCTTTATGGTAGGATCATTGGTAACATTTGTCTCTGCTTAACTGCCTCAGTGTTTTCTGAAATAACTAGTGTTACTTATAGCAACATGTGTTACTGTGTTTATTGTAAAAGAAAATGTTTAGTATTGAGCTGATAGTTTCCCTGTAGTATCCACCCCAAAATTCTAGTTCCTCTGGGGCTCGAAAAATGTCAATCAAATGAATGAGATGCAAGTCTCACTCTTCTTCTAAATAGATAAAATCACGGAAAATATGTATAGCATACTTACCAAGTTCTGGCTCTGTACTGAATTCCTTCACATCCAGCCTCATGAGCTTCCCATAACCACCCTGTGAGGGTTGGGATCTCACAGGGGTCTATTTCTACTCCCATTTTACAGATGAGAAAACTGAGGCCAAGAAAGGTCATGCATGTATCTCCCAAGCTCCCTCTCTTAGTAAATGCGATTCCCAGATCAGTCTGGCTCTGACATCCAGGCTCTCAAGTGCTGTTACCTCATGCAGAGGCCTAAGAGGTTTGCAGACAGCAATCTGCCTTCTGCCCCAGCCCTGGTCCTCCCTCCTCTAACTAGGCAGGCCCAGCCTTCGCTTCCACTGCCCATGTGTCTCATGGACAGCAGTGGTAGAGTGGGTCTGGAGGGGTTTGGGAGCCAGGAAGATCTGGGTTTGCCCCTTTCTGGCTGTGAGAGCCACCTGCTCCATCTGAGCCTTCTGGTCCCCATCTCTCACTCCCTTGCAGGCCCACTGTGGCTCAGAGGAGCCTCTGGCCTGTGGCAGGAATGCGGAAGTTGACTCCTCCGGCTTCTCCCTGGTGTGCCTATGAGTCATACACACTCCCCAGAAAGTAAACCCAACAGGCTAGGAAGCCGGGCCCCGGGGCAGGGCCAGGAGGCACAGGGACACTGGCCAGGACTGCAGCTGCCCTCCCTGCTCAGCCTCACCAGGGCTCATCCGGCCCAGCCTCCGGCCTTCTTCGGGTCCCACAACACTGCAGTTTGAAAGGGACAACCAAGGCTAGGATTTCCAGGGCCTGCCCAAGGTCATCCAGCTCTCCACTGCCCTGATCCAGCCCCACTACACCAAATTCATCCTCTTGAACTCCATTCTGCACAGACTGCTCCAAAGTCCTCTTCCCCATGTCCTGTGACTCCAAGTTCCCTCATTTCCCAGCATGGCTGCCTTACCGTGGGCCCAAGAACCTGTCCAGTCTCACAACTCGAGCCTCAGCACAGCCTCCAGCCCCTCATACAGCCATGCTGGGCCTGAATCCAGGCTTCTCTTAAGTTCTCCCTCCCCTCTCCGCACCAGAATAGTAGTAACAGTGTTAGTCGCTCAGTCCTGTACGAGTCTTTGTGACCCGCCCTGGACTGCAGCCCACCAGGCTTTTCTGTCCATGGAATTCTCCAGGCGAGAAAACCAGAATGCGCTGCAATTTCCTACTCCAGGGTATCTTTCTGACCTAGGGATTGACCCCAGAAAGGTGAAAGAGGAGAATGAAAAAGCTGGCTTAAAACTCAATATTCAAAAAACTGAGATCATGGGTTCCAGTCCCATCACTTCATGGCAAATAGATGGGGGGAAAAATGGGGGTCCAAAATCATTGTGGACGGTGACTTCAGCCTTGAAAGTAGAAGATGCTTGCTTCTTGGAAGGAAAGCTAAGACAAAACCTAGACAGTGTATTAAAAAAGCAGAGGCATCACTTTGACAACAAAGGTCTGTATAGTCAAAGCTATGGTCTTTCCAGTAGTCATGTATGGATGTGAGAGTTGGACCATAAAGAAAGCTGAGTGCCGAAGAATTGATGCTTTCGAACTGTGGTGTTGGAGAATACTCTTGAGAGTCCTTCGGACTGCAAGGAGATCAAACCAGTCAATCCTAAAGGAAATTAACTCTGAAGATTCATTGGAAGGACTGATGTGAAAGCTGAAGCTCCAATTCCCTGGCCACCTGATGCAACGGGTTGACTCATTGGAAAAGACTCTGATGCTGAGAAAAATTGAAGGCAGGAAGAGAAGGGGGTGACAGAGGATGAGATGGTTGGATGGCATCACCAACTCAATGGACATGAGTCTGAGCAAACTCCGGGAGATGGCGAAGGACAGGGAAGCTGGCATGCTGCAGTCCAAACAGTCAGACATGAATGGGCAACTTAACAGCTCCAGTATCTGAGCCACCAGCGAAGCCCCCACCAGAATGACTCCCTCCAATTCCCGGGGGCTGGCTCATGGAGTTCCTCTAATATGTGCATCCCACTCCCCCAGGAATTTTGGAAAGCAGAGATTGTAGTCGGTGGTTCATCACCAGCCCCAGGGCCTGGCTGCAGCTCAGCTCTCAGCAGGTGCACCTGACAACCCTGTTGAGGCGGACACCCGCTTGCAAGACCTTTCCTGCTTTGGCGCCTGGCTGCCAGCCCTGCCCTCTAGCACTCCTCGTTCAGCCACAGTGAACTTCCCCGCCCTCTGCAGTGCTGCCTTCTGATCATCTCCTGAAGATTTCTTTGCTCGTGCTGTTCCCCCTGCGTGGAATGCTCCATCCTCACCTCTCTGTGGAGCCAACCCACTGCTCCCACCCACATCACGACTCAGCACAGACACCACCTGCCCTGGCTGGGTGCCTCCAGACTCCGTCAGCTCTGAAAATTTGCAATTGTCCCTGGAACTGTAACTTACTAGGGGGTCCAGGGCGCATGGCTGTGTCAGAAGCCAGGGCCCACGATGCGGCTTCAGCTGAGCATCTGGGCCGTGGGGGCTGCAGCTGGACAGGCCCGGCAGGATCAGTATCAGCAAATGCTTGTTGAATGAGTAAATGTGCAGATGATGCAGGAAGCAGGAAAGGACCTAAGGTGGAAAGTGTAGACAATCTCATGGCCACCAGCTCTGCCTGCCTGGAACAGCCACTGGGGTGCCAGTTAATCTCAGCATCTGGCATGTGCTGAAGGCCTACTCTGTGCCCAGTGCTGTGCTATGACCTTTACATGCATGATCTCACGTAGTCCTCCCAAGAGCCTATCCTGATCACCACAATTTTGCAAATGCAGAAAGGGGGCTCAGGAGAGTTAAGCCGTTTCCCAAAGCCACGCCACCGGATATGGTAGAGCAGGGATGGCAGACCAGCACCACCTGACCTCCTGGTGTGACCTTCTCCATTGCACTGTCTCACCTCACTGGGATCTCTCCTGGTCCAAGGGCCCCAGGGTCTGCAAGACCTCAATCCAGGCAAGAGAGGGGAGGGAGACCAGAAGGCAGGAGGTTCACGCTGGGTCTCCAAGAGCAAGACAGGAACTCAGGGCTCCCCCCACCGAGCACTTGTTCCAGCCACCCCTGGCACCTGGGCAGTAGACAGAGGGGACAACCAGAATGCCTCACTCATCTGTCGTGACCCTGCCCCACACCAGGCTGCCAGGCCCAATCCCCCCTCCCTGCTTGCTCTGTGCTGCAGCTCCCTGGGATGGGAGGCAAAACACAATGCTCTAGCAACACCACCTTGTCATCTTTAGGACAAAGGTGCCTCTTAGGCAGGTGCTACAATCCACATTTTATAAATGACGAAACCGCAGGGCAGAGCAGCCATCCAGCCTGCTAAAGATCTGGGCAGGTGGCAGAGCTGGCATCTGATACAAGGAGAAGAGTCAGAAGAGACACCAGCCTAGGAAGAGCTCAAGAGGCAGAGTTATGAAGAGACAGGGAGGCCTGGTGGGGGGTTGGTGAGAGACACAGCAAGGTATAAACACGCCCAAACCAGGGTCAGGGAGAGGAGGAGGCAGCAGACAGGGCAGGCGGATGAGCAGCCACACCGGAGAAGCATCGACTCCATTCTCCTCCCTGAATTTGGGGTAGGCAAACCAGGAAGTTCTGGGCCACGTACAGGGAAGATGGCATCATCACTGATGACTTCTAAAGATGGAGTCATCAGAGATGTGGGGATCCTTAAGCCCTTCACACTCCACTCCACCTAGAGAGCTGGGATGGGAACTCTGAGATGCCAGCCCTGCTCAGGGCATGACTCCACCCGGAAGGAGGGGTTGTCGGGCATCTGCTGTAAAGACTCCCCAAGTCCCCACACTGGCTGAACTCACCCAGCAAGGGGAGGGAGGGAGCATCTGCCTGGGGACCACATATCCCCAAACTCCTGCTCACATTTCATGGAAATTTCAGAAACCACAGGCTGTTGGCTAAGAGTGCAATTCCCAGAGGCCCCTCTTGTGTATCCAGAGGGTGAACAGGCTTCCCAAGCATATCCTTGGAAGTTGGGATGGGGGAACAGGGAGTGCTTTGTGCTCTGGGATTCTGAGATTCCTGTGATCTTTTTTTTTCCAGCCCCTCATGCATGTCAGCCTTGTTCCTCACCTTTTTACTTAGTTACCCTCTCCATACCCTTCAGCTCCTCAGAGGCCTTCCTGGAATTTCCAGACCAGGTGAGACCCTCCCCGATCCCGGGTCTCACAGCTCACTCTTCCATGGCCCTCAGCACAGCTGCAAACTTCTATCTGTTGGATGACTAGTGGACGAATGTCTATTTCTCCCAGACCTAAGCTCCACGAGGGCAGGGATGGTGGATTTTCTTCCCCACCATCACATCTCAGCATCTAGCATGGATTTTTATTGAATGAGTTAATTCTTTTCATTCCTTCACATAGAAACCCTCCCTGTTCTCAAAGGGCTTAAAGGGCTCAGACACAACATGTCTCCTTTAATCCTCACCACCACCCCAGATGTGCTGCTGTTACATTCACTTTACACGCGAAGAAATGAGTTTTGGAAAGGTGAAGTCACTAGTCCAAATACACAGCAAGTAAGTGGCTTTGAACTCTGGATTTGCACATTGATGTGTCTGGCTTCTGGAGAAGGCAATGGCACCCCACTCCAGTACTCTTGCCTGGAAAATCCCATGGACGGAGGAGCCTGGTAGGCTGCAGTCCATGGGGTCTCGAACAGTCGGACACGACTGAGCGACTTCACTTTCACTTTTCCTTTCATGCATTGGAGAAGGAAATGGCAACCCACTGCAGTGTTCTTGCCTGGAGAATCCCAGAGACAGGGGAGCCTGGTGGGCTGACGTCTATGGGGTCACACAGAGTCGGACATGACTGAAGTGACTTAGCAGCAGCAGTGTCTGGCTTCAGAGCCCTAGCTCTGCCGCTCACCTCCCTCCTTCTTTGTCCCAACGGCCTTCTGGATCATTTTTGCAAACCCTCCCCTGCTCTCCAAGTAGGCTGAGCTCAGAACTCACAGGCAGAATTCATCCATTCAATCACTCATTCATTCAGCCAATCAACTGACTCACTTACTGGTGGGGCTGAGCTCTGCATGCTCAAAGAACCATGGATACACTGGAGGTTTTCTTCATCCTGGCTCCCCACTGTACACACACTGCTCTTGGGACTTTGCCAGCAGAATTCGAGCCCCAGACAGTTGCCCTGTCCCTAGCCTCCCTTTCAGTGGGGGAGGACTAAGTGCCAGGGCCTGTCATTCCCCTCCCCAAGGATGGCAGCCTAAAGCACATGTGCTGAATAACATGTGTAGTCACCGTGCTTTTGTCTCCATCATTCTCTGAGAACCCTAGGACAAGAGGAGGGATAGGATTCCGCCCCCTCCTTCTATGCGATTCTTTGTCCCCTACCCCAGGCAGCTCTGGAAAAAGTTCTGGACCTAGGGGAACAAGCCACCTTGCCTCCCTCTGAATTGCGGCTTCTTCAACTGTACACTGGAAGTGACAATGATGGGGATGCTGATGCCTATCCTACCAGGCTGCAGGAGAGGATTCAATCAGTTGGGCCCAGTGATCACATAGATGGCTGCCCCGGGAAATGTCGGCACGACACAGGGACCTAAGGGGCCCGCTATGCTGCTTGCAAGATGCACTTGACACAGGGTGATGTGGGGAAGGTTGATGGGCAGCACCCTAGCACATGCAGCCCAGAGCCTGCCCTCAGTGGACCCTCAGAAGTGAGAGGCCCTCCCCTGGCTCAGTAGGGCGGGGGGGTTCACTCATCAGCCGACCAGTCAGAGGCCCCAGGAAAGAGACTGGAGGTGGAAGTGAGCACACTGACACTTGGCTTTCCCCAGATCAGAGCACTGAGACCTCCGCCCCAGCCCCCCAGAGCACGAGTGCAGGAACCTGGGACTCCTGGAATCAGAGCTACTCCCAGGCCCACCTTAGGAAAAGCACCCCCTCACTCTCCTTCTGAGAAATCTAACTCCTCCTCCTCACACTTACTGGGTCCAGACACCATGCCAGCTGCATTTATAATGCTCTCTGAGTGCCACCTCACAAAAACACTGTCAAAGAAGACTCTATTACTTCCCCATTCTATAGATGAAGAAACTGAGGCTCAAAGAGGCCAAGCGGTTTACCCCAGTGGCAGAGCCAGTTCATGGACTACTTCCCAAGGTAAAGTGGGGAGAACCACTGACAAAGCAAAGATTGCTCCTGCCTGTGCTTGGGAAAATTTTCCCACTGGAGCTGGTGATGAGTCACTGAAAGAACAGGAAATTCTTGTGCCCTCCACTCCTCCTGGGGGAGCAAAGCTTCCCCCGAAATCATCCAAGCCAAAGTTCCCACAACACCCCAACACCACACAACACTCCAGTGTACTGTGCTCTGTCCAACAGAGACCTCCCATTCTGGAACTCATGGTCCCAGCTACAGAGACTGGGTCTCTATCCCCTAGACGAGCAAACTGAGGCAGGTGGGGTAGATGGTGGGCGAGAAGAAAGGGCCCCCAGTGTGACAGGCATCAGCAATTGGGCCAAGACCACAGTTCACATCTCCAGCCTCTGAATCCACAATCTGTCCCCTGCTCTCTGCCCTGTCTGGTGGCACCAGGCCCCAGAGAGGTTTAGGGTTGTCCCTTGGTCAGCCAGCACAGATGACCCATTTCCAGTTAACCAGGATGGGAGTTTCCTTTCAAGCCCTTTTGCCCGTGTCTGCATTGGTAGGGCTGGGTCAGGAAGACTGCTTCTGGGCAAGCCAATGATGCTTTAGACTCTCTGAGAAGGTCCCTGCACTGAACAGAGACACAGAAGAGAACTTTACTTCCTGAGATGAAAGTACAAACTCCAGTCCAGCCCAACCACATCACTTTTGCTTTTGCCAGGAAAAAAAAAAGACTGTTGGAGAAGAGGAGGTGAGAGAGGGGACATTTGTGAGGAGGATCCGCGGCCTCTCTGAATCACGTCCAGAGCTCAGAACCAGATGGCCCCGGGGAAGGAAGCAGAGAGTGACTGGCTGGCTCACTGTACCCGGGAACCATGGCGACCCCTCAGCAGATGCACACACAAGTGTCCAGAGCCACTCTGGATGCTCTCCTCCCATGGGGGCTTCAGGGTCCGACAAGAAACAACAGTCACGTTGTCACTCGCTCTTACAGAGAGAATCACCAACTGACAGTGTGAGACAAGCACATACACCAACACTGGAACCCCAACAGATGGTCCCCAAATGTGACTTGGTAAGCGTCTGTCAGCATGATGCAGATACACAAGCGCTCCTGTGCCCTCACCTGCATATTCAGCCCACACACTGCTGTCTCGCCCGAGGCCCAGCGCACCTCGGGCATCTCTGCCCACCACTACCAGGATTGTGGAGGTCCAAACACGCATCGGTACTGTCACAAACACAGAATCACGCACTCGCAAACTGTGACAGACACACAACTGTCACCAAACTGTCCCACACAGTCTGACACAGAAATAGGGGGAGGCCCACAGATTATCCAATGTTAGTTAAACGCGCGCGCGCGCACACACACACACACACACACACACATACACACACGCCAGGGTCCCCCTTGCCATGGAAGCGCTCTTTCTGCTGGGCCCCCGGGCGCCCCCTTCAGGAAGCCCAGAGGCCCCGGGTGTGCGGAGTCCGAGGTCAGGGTCCCAGGTCCGCGGTCCCCACCCTCACCCCTGGGGCCTTGCCGTGCGGTCCAACCCGCAGCGGACTCACCGGACGATCCCGAACATGACGAGCACGTTGCCCAGGAGCCCCACGGCGCACACCGCC
>NW_011495069.1:10853582-10857599 GCF_000754665.1 Bison bison bison | reverse complement strand
GAGCTCTGAGCCCGGAGCCGCTGCGGGCTCCTCGGACGCGCCCGCCGCGCGCACCACGTGGCCCGGAGGCGGCCGCCAGTCTGCGCCCGCGACCGGGGGCGGGCGCTGCACCACCGGCTCGGAGTGGAGCGGGGGGAAACTGCCCACTCCTTCCCTAGGGATGCTTCGCCGGCTCTGGTGCGTCCGCGCGGACCGCAGCCGGGACTCACCTCCGCATCTTTCACTGCTTTTGGGGTGGGAAGGACCTGTATATGAATCCCGCCCCTCACCCCTGCGCTAACAAGCAGAGTGACCTTGAGCAAGTCACTTAACATCCTTCGACTTCATTTTCCTTTTCTGTAAAGTGAGAATAATCACACCACCTCCTTCAGAGGGTTGTTGGGGAGATTAACATGATGCGGTTAAAGAATTTAGCTCAGTGCCGGGTACACAGTAAACGCTTCATAAATAAACATTATTATCCCTTTTTTTTTTTTTTGCAGCCCATTCATTTGCTCAACAGATCTTTTTTGGGTGCGGAATATGAGCCAGGTACTATTGAGGTGAATTCTCCAGGCAAGAATACTGAAGTGAATTGCCATTCCCTCAAAGGGATCTTCCAGACCCAGGGATCAAACCTGGGTCTCCTGCACTGCAGGCAGATTCTTTACCATCTGAACCACCAGGGAAGCCCAACTGAGGGGCCGCTAGTGCATAAAGCCCTGCCTCCTTACAGCCCAGTGGAGGAGAGAGATATCAATCGCAAGATCACACTGAGGAAGATCTGGTCACACACGGAGGAGAGTGAAGGAAAGCAGGGCATTCCTTTGGCAGGACCTACAAAAGCCAGGGGTCAGGACAGCTTCCCTGAGGAAATGACGCTTAAGGTAAGATGTGAAGTGTGAGGAGGAACTGACTCAGGAAAGAGACTGGGGAGGAGCATTTCAGTCAAAGAAGTCACACATGGGGGCTTTCTGGTAGCCCCGTGGTAAAGAACTCGGCTACCAGTGCAGGAGACTCAGGTTTAAACCATCCCTGATCCGGGAAGATCCAACCTGCCATGGAGCAACTAAGCCTGAGTGTCACAATTACCGAGCCAGCACTCTCGAGTCAGTACTCAGCAACAAGAAAAACCACGACAATGAGAAGTCCATGCACTGCAAGTACAGAGTAGCCGTGCAGCAACGAAGATCCAGCACAGTCAAAAATTAAAAGAAAGTGTTTCTAAATTTTTTTTTTAATCACATGTGCAAAGACCCTATGGTCAGAGGGATAAAAAGCCAGGAAGAGCAGAGGACAGAAAAGGAGTGTGGGGAGAAGGGAATGAGGAGGTGGGCAGGATCTCAAAGAGCACCTTAAGGATCTCTGTGGCTGCTATAGGCGCAGGTGGAAAGAGGCCATTTCTGACACCTTCTCTCTGACCTGACCAGCCCCAACCCAGAGCCATCCTCATTTTGGGGGCCCCTGTCCTTCCCAGAACATTCTCCCTATTGTTCCAGCACTGTGCTGAGCCCTTTATCCAAAGCAACACTTTGACATAGATTCCCCAGTTTACAGACAAGAAGACTAATATTCTCATATGATAATTTTTATTTGGCCTCAGTTAGTTCTCCAACCAGGCATCAAACCCATGCCCCCTGCAGTGGCAGCAAGAAGTCTTAAATCACTGGAACCCCATATGGTAATTATTTCTAGCCAAGTTTGTTTCCTCCTTGGGAAGACCAGGCTTGATTGATCCCTGAACCCAATGGAGGGCTGGGGTCACAGTGGATGCTCAGGAAATACTTGTTGGATGAATAAAGGACCTGGGTTGGAGTGGGGGGGGGGTGGTTTGAATGGGACAATACTGGAGTTCCTGAGCTCTGGACTCTGCTGTGACACTTTTGGCCCTGTGAGTGGCTGGGTGAGGACCCCTCACTCTCTGGCTTGAGTCATCCACCTACGCACAAGACTCTTACCCTTTCCCAGAAAGAACAAAGCCAGAATTCCCAAGATCATCCTCCTCTCCATTCTTTTCTTTTTTAAGAACAGCTTTATTTGTTTGTTTGTTTATGGCTGTGCTGGGTCTTTGTTGCTGCATGGAGGCTTTCTCTAGTTCTGCTGAGTGGGGGCTACTCTTTGTTGCAATGCACAGCTTCTGATTGCGGTGTCTTCTCTTATTGCAGAGCATGGCTGTAGGCGCATGGGCTTCAGTAGTTGCGGCTTTCAGGCACAGCTGCTCCATGGCATGTGGGATCCTCCCAGACCAGGGATCAAACTTGTGTCCCCTGCATTGGCAGGCAGATTCTTAACCACTGGAAGGGGAACCAGCGAAGCTCTCCTCTCTGTTCTCTTTGTCCCTCTCAGCTGCTGGCCAAGTCCCCCTACTAGCTACAGCAGACTCCCCACCCCTCAAGGCTTTCCCACCCAACCATCTAAGGACTCATCAGACAGGTGATTTTTTTACTCTGTGGTCACGTGTGCTGCCAAAACTCTCTCCCTTATCCCAAAAGGCCTGGTATACTCAGAGACTTTTCTGGTGCCAGAGGAAAGAAATTGGGACAGGATGCAGGAGGGCTGTTTTACTAGAGTTCCAGCCCCCTCCCAACTCCTCCAACAAGCCAAATTTTTTCCCACTTCAGGACATTTGCATATTCTATTTCTTCCACTGGGAAGGGCTCCGCCACCTCCTTAGGCTAAATGCTATTCATCCTTCAAGTTTCAGCTTAAATATCACTTCCTCCACGAAAACTTCACTGACTGCCTTCCTCCACTGCCCCATACAATTAGATCAAGCTGTCCTTATCGTTTGTTCTCACAGCATCATGCACCTCTTCCTCACAGAAATTTATCTGGATAATCACGGGATTTGTGTGCATCACCTCTACAATAGATCTCGTGCACTTCTGCACCTCCTCCTTAGTGCTTGGTGTGTGATTGACTAGAAAGCTCAATTCCACCTTTGGTGAGCTCCCTCTTTGATGAGGGAGACAGAGCATTTACAGCTTAATACAGGACCTATGAATTCTCTTAAGCAACTCAAAACCCTTTGCATAAACTCTGCAGTCACATCTTATTTGGAACTTAAGTACAGATCTCCCTCAATTACAATGGGATTGTTGTTGTTCAGTCACTCAGTCACGTCCAACTCTTTGTGATTCCATGGACTACAGCAGGCCAGGCTTCCCTGTCCTTCACTGTTTCCCAGAGTTTGCTCAAACTCATATCCAGTGAGTCAATGATGCCATCCGACCATCTCATCCTCTGTCGCCCCCTTCTCCTGCTCCCGATCTTTCCCAGCATCAGGGTCTTTTCCAGTGAGTCAGCTCTTTGTATCAGGTGCCCATAGTATTGGCCCTGAACTCCCAGCACATCCCAGCACCTCCAGGGCTTTAATCTCAGCCCTGAACTAAGGCTCACAATGGGATTATGTCCCAATAAGTCTACTGTCAGTTGAAAATATCATGGTAACTAAAAAATGTATTTAAGAGCTTCCCTGGTGGCTCAGTGGTAAAGAATCTGCCAACCAATGCAAGAGACACAGGTTCGATCCCTGGTCCGAGAGGATCCCACATGCCACAAGCAACTAAGCCCATGCACCATGACTACTGAGCCAGTGCTCTAGAGCCCGTGAGCTGCAACTACTGAGTCCACGCACCACAACTACTGAAGCCCTCGCATCCTGGAGCCTGTGCTCTGCAATCAGAGAAGCCACTGCAATGAGAAGCCTGTGCACCACAGCCAAGAGTAGCCCTTGCTCACTGCAACTAGAGAAAAGCCCACATGGCAACCAAGATCCAGCACAGCCAAAAAATAAATAAATAAAAATGTATTTAATACAACCAACCTACCGAACATTATAGCTTAGCCTAACCTACCTTAAACATGCTCAGAACACTTACATTAGCTTCAGTTCAGTTCAGTCGCTTAGTCATGTCTGACTCTTTGTGACCCCATGAACCACAGCAAGCCAGGCCTCCCTGTCCATCACCAACTCCCGGAATCCACCCAAACCCATGTCCATTGGGTCGATGATGCCATCCAACCATCTCATCCTCT
>NW_011495069.1:10839767-10853482 GCF_000754665.1 Bison bison bison | reverse complement strand
CTCTCAAAGTCTTCTCCAACACCACAGTTCAAAAGTATCAATTCTTCGGCTCTTAGCTTTCTTTATAGTCCAACTCTCACATCCATACATGACCACTGGAAAAACCATAGCCTTGACTAGATGGACCTTTGTTGGCAAAGTAATGTCTCTGCTTTTTAATATGCTGAATAGGTTGATCATAAGTTTTCTTCCAAGGAGTAAGCGTCTTTTAATTTCATGGCTGAAATCACCATCTGCAGTGATTTTGGAGCCCAGAAAAATAAAGTCAGCCACTGTTTCCACTGTTTCCCCATCTATTTCCCATGAAGTGATGGGACCAGATGCCATGATCTTAGTTTTCTGAATGTTGAGCTTTAAGCCAACTTTTTCACTCTCCTCTTTCACTTTCATCAAGAAGCTCTTCAGTTCTTCTTCACTTTCTGCCATAAGGGTGGTGTCATCTGCATATCTGAGGTTATTGATATTTCTCCTGGCAATCTTGATTCCAGCTTATGCTTCCTCCAGCCCAGCATTTCTCATGATGTACTCTGCATATAAGTTAAAATAAGCAGGGTGACAATATACAGCCTTGATGTACTCCTTACAGTCAGGCAAAGCCAACATAAAGCCTATTGGATAATAAAGTGTTGACTATCTCACTAATTTATTGGATACTCTACTGAAAGCAAATGGCTGTGTGAGCACAGGATGTTGTAAGTATACCAGCTGTTTGTCGTGATCTCCTGGCTGAGTGGGAGCTGTGGTTCACTGATGCTGTCCACACTGCATAGCACAAGCCTGGACAGGATCAAAATTCAAAATCCAAACCACAGTTTTTACTAAATGTGTAGCAGTTTTGCACTACTGTGAAGTCAAAAAATCTTAAATCAAACCGTTGCAAAGCAGAGAACATCTGTACTAGTTCCCAACTCCATTGCCTCCTTGGCTTTTGACTGTTACCAAGCAGGTCTACCGTCACCCCTAGGCATTGCATTTGAGGCCCTTCCCAGTCAGATGGCTCAGGGGGTAAAGAATCCGCCTGCAATGCAGGAGACACAGAAGACATGGGTTTGATCCCTGGGTCGGGAAGCTCCCTTGGAGGAGGACATGGCAACTCACTCCAGTATTCTTGCCTGGAAAATCCCATGGACAGAGAAGCCTGGTAGGCTTCGATCCAAAAGGGTTGCAAAAGAATCTGACATGAGTGAATGACACAGGGACCAGTCTGGTCCTACCCAGGGTTTACTGTTCCCCTTTTCTGACTCCACACCCTCTCCATACTGGGCTGGAGGGAATTTTTAAACATTACATTCCACCATGTTTTTTGAGTCCCTCTTGGGTAAGGAAATGCTATGGTGGAAAGTCACAGCTATGGTGGAAGCAAAAGACAGAAAGTTTCCCTTCAGTTCTCTGAGCCTTAGTTTTCTCATCCAGAAAGTAGAGAGAGGCAGGATTGGTGTGAGGATCTGGTGAAACAACAGATGCTGTGCCAACTGAGAAAGGGCTGCATGAGTACCAGTTATGAAACCAAGAGCATGAGTCAGACCATTGCCCTCTTAAAGGAGCTCGCAGTCAAGAAGCTGTGACAGATAAGTAAATGACCAAGTACATGAGGGACACGATTGCTAAGACACCACATATGCTATGATGGGCTGTGCCTTTGCAGAGTTTGCTTGCCATCTCTGTTTTCTCATGGGAGGATACGATGAGACGGCAACAGTCTGCAAGCTGAAAGAGGTTTCTCATCAGAACCCAGTCCTGTTTGCACCGAGACTTTCAACCTCCAGAACTATGAGACATGAATGTCTGTTGTTGATAAGCCACTCCATTATGGTACTTTGTTACAGCAACCTCAGATGACTAAGGCTCATGCCAGTGCATGTGAACTGAGCCCCCCCGACCCCGTCCCGAGGACACTGGAAGGACACATGGAAACTTGAATGGCATCTCAAAGGAGTTTCCCCAATGAACTCCCAAAGTGAACACTTTGAAGAGATCAATTCTTACTCAGATGTGAGCATTCTGGTCTACTTATCTTTAAAAGACAGTCTCATTTCTGTGGTCACAACTCATAAATGATCCCGTTGGCTCCCATTTAGAGAGAGTCGGCTGTGTGCCAGGCGCCGAGGCCAAGTGCTCCGTGGATTATCTCATTTAATTCTCGGCAGCTCTAGAAATGTGAGAGCTTTCTATTGTGGTTCCATCTGGCAGAGCTTAGGTGATATGCTGATGCCGGAGCAGGGACGTCAAGCCATGTCTGTGTGACCCCAAAAGCCACTCCTGACAGACCTCGCTCCTGCTGCACCTCACTCCTGCTGCTCAGAGCAAAACCTAGAAAGTCAGTCCCCCCAAAACACAAGAACCAGTGGCTGCTGTCTCTGTTCAGCAGACTTTCCCCGGCTGTGAAGGACGATGAGTCATTGAACATCAGGGATTCTTAGGTCCGTCCCTGCTCTTGGTGGAGCACAGAATACACAGCCCTCCATGCCTGGACAGCCAAACAATTCAATTTTGCTTGACCCTATCCTTGACTTCAGGTCAGAACAAAGACACAAACCAAAATGGATGGGGAATCCTGGGCCAACCCAGGGCATCAGAAGGCGTCAGCAGTAGAGAAACAGAAATTACTGAAGGAGTCAGAGCAGAAAGGAACTCCCCAGAGAAGCTATTAACAATGTAGTACGTAGGACTGTGGCTCCCACCTGCCAAAGAGGCCCTGCCTGCTAGGAATGCTGAGACTGCCTCCAAGTGAGAGAGAGAGTGAGTGAGAGAGCGAGCGGGCAGTTCCCCTGGGTTGCCTTGAGTCTGGCTCTATCTGCAAGCCCCAGGAGGGGCAGGACCTAAGCGATAGCCATAAAATAATAACCACTTGCATTTGCAAAGTACTTCTGACTTTCCTGAAGCACTTCCAAATTGATGACTTCATGTTATCTTGACACCATCTGGATAATGGGGAGGTCAGGTTTCATTATCTTCATTTTAGAGCGAGGAAGACAGACAGCTAGAGAGCCTGGGGGAGATGCTTTCAAAGCAAGCCAGTGAATAGGGTCAGGACATCCATTTAGTTTCCCAACCCAGAAATCTGAGGGTCACTCTTAACTCCTGTCTCTTCCCCCACCCCAAATCCCCTTCCACTACGTAATCACCAAGGGCTGTCCATTCTTCCTAATAACCCACAAATCCTGCCATTTCTTTTTAACTTTTGGGCCATGCCTGGCAGCATGTGGGATCTTAGTTCCCTGACCAGGGATCAAAGCCATGCCCCCTGCATTGGGAGCACGCAGTGAACCACTGGACCACCAGGGAAGTCCTTTATTTTTTTTAAACTATTTTTATTACCATCTGCTTAGACTGACCCACCATCATTTCCTGCTAAGGTTATTGAAATAGCCTCTGAAATGCTTCTAGGCTGGCTGCCTCCAAGCAGTGACGTGGCAGCAGGAGTCGCCACACTGGCATCTCTCTCTACCTCCATAACCTCTTGTACCACCTTCCCCTTTACATGCTATGTTCCAGGCAAAATAAACTCCCTTTGGTACTCCAAACAATTAAGAGTGGGGCTTCAGCATCAAAATGGTTGGATTGAAAATCCCAGCTCAGCACCTTACTAGTTGCACGTTCTTGGGCCAGTTCCTTAACTTCTTCTGTCAGTTTCATGAAGTGGGGACAACAGAAGCATCTGCTTCATGGAACCTGGCATGTAGGCAGCGCTCAGTATGTTGGCTCTTGCGGTAAGGATGGCACCTCTGCCTGGAACACTCTACTGCAGGCTTCCCGGCCCCTTGGTCATCTAACCCACTCCTACACTCTTGCCCATCTCAGCTGAGATGTGTCTTCCTTCCCTGATCCCTCAGATTCGTTTCTGTCACGTACTGTCTGCTCTCTTGGGGTGCTTTTTCTTCCAGGAAGCACAGTCAGGTCTTGGGTTCCTGGAAAACAATCCCACCCAGACATTGTCGGGGAGGCCTGGGTCTGTTAGGAAAAAGAGGGAATGGAGTTGAATAGGGAGGCAGGAGAGAGCTGTATTCTTTGAGAAAAGGAGAGCAGAGGAGGTTTGTAGGTTCCTTTTGTGAAGATTTTGATGGATAGTAAGAGCCTAGAGGTCTTTTTTTTTTCGGTCACACTGTGGGGTTTGGGAGAATCTTTGTTCCCCAACAAAGGGTCAAACCTAGGCCCCTGGCAATGGAAGTGTGGGATCATAACCACTGGACCGCCAGGGAACTTTCATGAACCTGGAAATTTTCTGCAACAAGAGGGGATCAAGGGAGCAGAGATAGAGTCTCTTGCTTTTGAATGGACACCTGGGTGGGGTTTAGACAAAAGCACCTCCCAAGAAACTTTAATGGACCAAATACCAAAGGCTTTGCCTCATGTTTCCTAAATCATGCAAACCTCAGGGAGAAGGACTAGACAACCCCCTGGCCTGTCCTCAGTGACTGACACTGGATTTTCCCACAACTAGTGGATGGTGGCAGAGTTCATTTTATTTTTGTAAATTGTTTTTTGCATCTGAGTGTTGAGGAAATGCATATGCCTGTTAGTGGAAGCATCATGAGGCCCAGACCAAGCATCAACAAAAGACAGATGAAAATTACCCTCTTCAGAAGAAGGAAGGTGACCTGGAGAAACTGAAGCTGCAGAATCTCCCTTCCCCATCTTGTGCCTGGGATTGGCCCCTGTCTAGACGCAGTCTACCCACAAGCCATGTCCTCCCTTTATTCCCTGCACCTGTACCCTAATCAGGACATAGGGGTATTCCCTTGATGTGGGGGAAAGGAGCGCTTCCCACCCTTAGGGGATGAACTGGCCTAAATGAACCTGATGGCTCAACAGTAAAGAATCCGCCTGTCAATGCAGGAGACACCAGTTCGATCCCTGGATTGGGAAGATCCTCTGGAGAAAGAAATGGCAGCCCACTCCAGTATTCTTGCCTGGGAAATCCCATGGACAGAGGAGCCTGGCGGGCTACAGTCCATGGGGTCGAAAAAGAGTTGAACTTGACTGAGCGACTAAACGAAACAACAAATCTGTGGTGGACTGCAGAACAGTCACAATTCTTCATCACTCTCTGCATTTGAGCCCTTTACCACGTGACCTTGCAGCTCGCCCATCAAACAGTGGAATGCATTTCCCCATCCCCACACCTGACCTGGCTTGTGACTTGCTTTGCCCAAAAGAATGCGACGGAAATGAGTGTGCCAGTCCAGAGTCCAGGCCACAGGAGGCCTTGCCTTCCTCTACCCAATCTCTTGGAACCCTACCGCTGCCATGGAAACAAGCTTGGGCCAACCTGCTGGATGAAAGACCTAGTCACTCCATCACCCCAGCTGGCAAACAGCCAGCACCAGACATGTGAGTAAGTAAGGCTGTCCTAGACCAGGCAATTCCCAGCTGACCCATCAACTTTCACAGGCACAGAAGGAAACCCAACCAAGATGAGTCTGGCCTGGCTCAAATCAGCAGAACCATTCAGCCATCCAAAGATTCATAGCCCTAGTGAATGCTTCTTCAAGCCCCTAAGTTTTGGGATGATCTGTTAAGCAGGAGCCATCATGATATATAGGTACATACATACCTTCCTACATCAGTGATTGGTCTAAGGATGGATGTGAAACCAATGAGATGTGTAGAGAAATCTGCTGACATCCTTTTTTTCAGGATAAAAAGCTAAGCTGCATCAGAAGAAATCTGTTTGCCCAGACCCCTTGGGATGCTGGTGTGATGCCTGGAGCTATAGCAGCCATCTTGCAATTACAAAGCAATAAGCATGAGGATGAAAAGCCAAAACGATGAGGTTGTCAATAGAAAGAAAGGATAAGCCTGGATAGTTGATGAGGTTGTTGAACTCTAAGTATACTGGCTCTGGACTTCAAGATCTTTTGTTTAAGACATTCTTAATGATGGCTTTTTGTTTACTTGTAGCTTAAAGCATTCCTAAAGGATGTAACATCCTTTAGGATAACATCCAAGGGTAACATCCAAGAATGACACAAGAATGAGTAGGCGTGGCTTACTGCATGACTACAACTTTGTCTGGAGACTGGGGGAGGTAGCATTCTTAAAGAGTATGGACTCTGGGTTTGAACACTGGGTTGGTCACATGCTAATTATATGATTTTGGATAAGTTTCTCAACTTCAAGTCTCAGGGTCCTCATCTATGAAGAGGAAATGGTAATAATACATATTTCTTAGGATTATGAAGGAGATAAATGAGGTAATGCAAATACAGAACTTGTGTGCCTGACACAGAAAACATTCAAAAAGTTCTTATCTTAACTAGTACTACTGTTACAATAATCATGCCCAATACTAATAACAAGAAGACTATGCTTATATCAAGCTTCCTTTCTCAATCTTGTGAGGCAAAGTGATCCCAGATCTAGATGGGCCCACCCCCCCAAGGAGCCAGTGCTGAGTTCATTCCCAAGTGTCAAACTGTAGGATGTGTTTGTTTAGAGTGGAGGAGAGGAAGGGATTAGAAGGGACTTCTGAGTCCTGCTCAGGGACTTCCCCTGGGCGGCAGCAGGGGAGGGATAGTGGCTGGGAAGAGAGTGCAAGACAGGCTCAGAGTCCCCCAGCTCATCCGTGATTAGAAGCCTGGTGCTACATGCAGAAGGTGAGGCCCCTCAGGGGCCCGGGGCCCCAGCAGGCCAGCCCATCCAGGGCAGCCCAGTGGGGGAGAAGGGCCACTGGACTTCCCCTCTGAGGACAGTGCTCAATGCCTCCCAGCCTGGCTCCTGGTGACAGTGAGTGGGAGTGAGAGTGCTCTGTCTCCAGTTTTTTCTATCAAGCCATCATTTTCCTTCGACAAAAAGCAGTTCTTCCCTTTCCTGTCTCTACTTCTCCTCCATCCATTCCCTCCAGCTCCCCATCCCACTGCTCACCTCCTCCTCCCCCGAACGTGGATTCCTGTTTCCTCCACTGGATCCCTAATGCCACCCCCTCCCGTTTCTCCTCCTCTTTCCTCAGTCGTTGCTGCTATCTGAGCGGAGCTTCGACACTGCCCACCTCTCATCTCCACCCACTAATGCTGACAGCATTTAAAATTGCTTTCAGCTGACCTCATCAGATGGGTTTCCCTCACCAGCAAGTCCCCAGCCTCCTTCTTCTCCCTTCCACTCAGCCCTGTCCTCCCCATAACGCCTGGGCAGGACTCTGAACTGGAGGAGGACGCTGGGGAGTCAGAATGAGTGCAGCCCAGCAGTCATGGAGAGTTCCTACCTTCAGGAGCATCCCTTCCTCTCCTGCCAAAGACTCTGGGGCTCTTGACTGGATCCCAGGGCCACTCTGGTGGTGAGGCAGGATGGTGTGCTGAACAAGCACAGCTTTAGGAGCCCTGGGAACCAGCATTCTGTCAGCAGACACACAGAACTGTAGGGCTGGGGAGAGGAAAACTGAGGCATCATCTCATCCAACCCACCTTTCGCTTACAGAAAAAGTTGCTGAGGTTCAAGGTGGTGAAGATACTTACACACAGCAAGTTAGCAGCAAAGTCAAGACCAGAATCTATATCTCCTGAATCATGTAACAACATACTTTCCCCCACTCCCGGCAGGGTGACCTTAGGCAATTGCATCTATTCACATACTGGGCACTTGGGAAGCACTTTTATGTATACATATGAAAAAATATGATTTAACCCTTCCCCTAACTCATTCAGAGAAGGAGGGTCATGAGCCCCAGTTTACAGATGAGGAGTGCAGGGCTCAGAGCCGTTCAGGAGCTTGCCCAATGTCAGGCAGAGGCTAGATTGGAACCCAGGTCTCTCTGACTCCAGAGACCTCATAGCCACAGCACAAAATCTCTTTGTGAAACACTAAGCCCCTGGGCCTCAGTTTCCTCACCTGTGAAATGGAGGAATTAGATTTCATGGCCCTAAAAACCCACCTGCAAGGCATCAAAAGGAATTCCAAGGAAAGGCAAGCTGTTTGCTAGTTGCCCACATTCATGGGAGAATTTCTGTGTTCACCCCTATTTGCTGCAAAACAGCTCGCCCCCAGGTTTACACTGAGAGGAGCCCAGGGAAGGTGCCATGGCAACCACAGCGGCTCCAGGGGGCCGAATTCGCCTGACTTGGCCAGACTGGCAAACTGAGTGACCTGAGACCTGCCCTACTGGAAAACGTCAAGGCAGAGTTGGGGCCAGCCCAAAGGATTTGAGTCAGAGGGTCCAGGGAAGGGATCAGCAGCCTGCACTCTGCCCCCAAGATGCTGGCAGGGTAGAGAGATCATGGGTTTATAGCCTGAAAATAACGTTCTATGGCCAGATCTGTGACACATAAATTTAGAGATCTTGGTTGGGCAAATCACATATCCTCTCTAAGTCTCAAGTTTTTTTCCCCCACCTAGCACGTAGAGTATGCACAAAATAAACAGCAGCTGCTATTATTAATGCTAATATTCAAATTTTTGAAGAGTTGGATGCGCATCAGATAATGAACTTGAAAATGCTTTGTAGGGAATCCCCTTGCAATCCAGCAGCTAAGACTCTGTGCCCTCACTGCTGAGAGCCCAGATTCAGTCCCTGGTGGAGGAACAAAGATCCCACAACCCGCACTGCTTGGCCAAAAAAAAAAATGCTTTATATATGCAGCATTGCAAAAGTACAAGATATTAGCCACATAAGACACTGTGTTTGGAAGAAAGTACAAAGATTTTTCACACAAGTCTTTACAGGCTAGAAGGTGACAGAAGATATAAGGGAGGAGTGAGTGTTATGAGTGAGGGTCAGATGAGGCTGTTGGGAGGTGAGAGCCAGAGACCATAGATTGAGTTGGGGAAGGCTTCCCTGGGGATGTAGCCAAGTAGGCAGGCCACAGCCTCACTGCACCCCAGGCTCCGGACACCTCTCTATCAAGCATACACCTCCTGGGTTATAGTTGTTTATAGTCATTGTCTCTATCGGTTAGAAGTCTGCGGTTGCAAGGAACAGAAACCCACTGCAACTGACTCAAGTAGACATAGGAGATTTTCTGTAGGGGAACAAGGGTGTCTGAGAATCCATAGTCAGGGATGTAGATGGCCCCTGGAAAGACCCTGGTACCAAGAATAGAATCCCAGGAACTCGATCTCTGCTTCTCATCGCTCCTCCTTTCTCCTCTCTCTACAGACAAGCATCCTCTGCTGCTCCAGCCACAGTGACAGGTCTGACACCCCCTCCTCACCAGCTCCTAAATTCTCAGGTTTAACAGTCAATCCGGCACACTGAAGATAGGATGATGGACCATCTTGGGACGCTCTTAAGTTTTTCCACAGCAACCTCTCAGTCCTGGGAAAGTCAGGAGGCTGAGTCACCCCGACAATACCTGCTCAAGACATAACTAATACCAGCTAGCACTACCCTGCAAGCAAGGGTAGTGTCTGACCCCCTATTCAGTGATCCTGAGGGAAAGAAATCTGATTGGTCCTGCTTAAGTCAGGTGACCACCCTTCCCAACCAATC
Source organism: Bison bison bison (assembly GCF_000754665.1). Classification (NCBI taxonomy): domain Eukaryota; kingdom Metazoa; phylum Chordata; class Mammalia; order Artiodactyla; family Bovidae; genus Bison; species Bison bison. The sequence goes on along the minus strand of NW_011495069.1, from coordinate 10,844,061 downwards.
AGCCGTGGCCACAGAGTACAACTATGGCTGCCAGGGATGCAGTCATTGGTTCATGGCGTGGGTAGATCTCTCAAAGGGTGGCAGCTGTCATGTTTGTCTTTCCCCCAATAATGAACTCTTTAGGGGAAAGGACCATGCCCTACTTTTTTGTTTTTGTTTTCTTTGGTCCTGCCATAGGGGATCTTAGTTCCCTAACCAGGGATTGAACCTGTGTTTCTTGCATTGAGAGCTCAGAGTCTTAACCACTAGACCACCAGGAAGTCCCCCCTAGTGACCATCCCCTATTTATCTTTGTATTCCAGGGCCTAGCACATGTCTAACAGAAACTGTGTAATAGGTATGAGTTTTTTCTCTCTTCTCTTCTAACACATCAAATTTGTTCTACCTTATACCTTGGCACTTACTGTTCCTTCCACCTAGAGTGTTCTTCCCCAACTCCACACGTGGCTGAGGTCTCACCTCAAACACCAGCCCTAAGCTCCATCTAAATTACATTCCTAGCACCATCTTTCACATCAGCCTGTTTGTCACCTGTTATTACTTCCCGGTTTTCTTCCCAGCACTGATGACCACATGAAATTATCTTGCTCGCTTCCTCGATTGAGTTGTGTCTGTTTTCCCAGTACTAGCATGTAAGTGCTCCAGAAAGGCAGGCACTTTATCTCTCTATTCATCTCTGTGTCCCCAGTGCTAAGTCCTACTACCCGCCCTGTTGTAGATGCTAAGGAAATTTTTGTTGAATGAATAAATAAATGGATAAAATATAGAGGAGGAGAAGATACATTCCAGGTGCAATAACAGCACCAGGTGAAACACACGAGCAGAGAGAATTAACTGCAGGGCCTGTACCTCACACAGGAAGTAGCTTATTTTGACTGGAGAGGAGTGAGCAGGAAGGGAAGTAGGCAAGGATCCAGCGAGTAGGTTAGTGGGTTAGAGTGAGATCTCCACACCAGAGCGTCCAGCTCTTAGCTTACTCATACCTGCAGGAGAAGGTTTTAGGTGAGGCTCTCCTATTTGTAAAAGAATAAGTTCTTGATTGCTTCAGGTCACACGCATGAATGCGTGCTAAGTTGCTTCAGTCCTGTCGGACTCTTTATGACTCTATGGACTATAGCCCACCAGGCTCCTTTGTCCATGGAATTCTCCAGGCAAGAATAGTGGAGTGGGTTGCCATGCTCTCCTCCAGGGGATCTTCCCGACCCAGGGATCGAACCCTTTTCTAAGGTATCTCCTGGATTGCTAGGTGGGTTCTTTACCACTAGCGCCACCTGGGAAGCCCTTCAGGTCACACAGGTAGTGAAAATTTCCATCAAAAGAGTCATTTTGTAATAACAGCAGACAGGAGCGAAGACCTTTGTGGGACGTGAAAGGAGAATGTCTTGTATGCCCTGACAAGCAGTCCTGGGAACCACACAAGGCTGGCTCTGGTCAGCATCCCTAGATGCCCTTCAGTAGGATGGAAAGAACAGCTGCCTGCACTGAGTTCTGAAGACTTGGGCCTTCTTTTTTACCAGCTGTGTGAACCTGGGAAGACTCTCACTCTCCTTAAGTTCATTCATTCATTCATTCAGTCTGTCACTCATTCAACAAATAGTTACCACGTGCCTATTGTGACACATAAAATGGGTCAGCTTGGCTGGGCACTGTGCAAAGATATTTGGTCAAACATTATTCTGAATGTTTCTCTGAGGGTGTTTTTGGATGAGATTAACATGTAAGTTGGTAGACTTCACGTAAAGTCGATTGCCCTCCATAATGTGAGTGTGCGTACATGCTTAGTCGCTCAGTAGTGTCCGACTCTTTGCCACCCCATGGACTGTGGCCTGCCAGGCTCCTCTGTCCATGGGATTTTCCAAGCAAGAATACTGGAGTAGGTTGCCATTAACTTACTCCAAGGGATCTTCCTGACCCAGGGATCGAAACTGTGTCTCTTGCATCTCCTGCATTGGCAGGGAGATTTTTTACCACTCTACCATCTGGAATCACTATAATGCTGGGGCGGGGGGTGGGGGCTGTCTCATCCAATCAGCTGAAGGACTGAATTGAACGAAGTCTAAACTCCCTCAAGCAAGAAGAAATTCCCCAGCTTGACAACCTTCAGACTTGAACTGCTCTTCCCTGGGCCTCCAGTCTGCCAGCCCACCCTACAGGTTTCAACTTGCCAGCTTTCATAATTACCTGAGCTAATTCCTTAAAATCACTGAGTCTCTCTGCATATATACATCCTATTGACTCCGTTTCTCTGAAGAAACAATCTACTACGTGATTAATTCTGAAGACAGAGCAGTGAACAAAATGGACAGTCTGTGGCCTCGGTGAGTTTACCTTCTGGAGGAAGGAGGAAAAAGAAACACAATATTAAACACACTAATGAGAGATATTTTCAGAAGTGTGTGCAACCCCAGGGATAGAGCTGCCTGACCCAGAGTCCTGGCCACGTGAAGAGCTGGGCAGAGCAGCCTTTAGGCAAGAGCCAAGATTCATTTCAGTTTCCTCTTTTGTAAAATGGAGGGGGGGAAATATCAGTTTCGTTGTCATAGAGGATGCGTAGAATGAGCTCATTTGAAAAAAAGAAGATATGTCTAGCAGAATGGAAAGAATTGTCATCTAAACAGATGGCAGTGGGCTCCTTGGAGAGAGAATTGTCGCTCTTTAAGATAACACTTTGATAAACCACTTGAGGAGGAAGCGTGTACCCAAGGGCATTCACTCTCAGACCAGCCTATGAGAGAGATGCATTAAGAAGAACATGAACTGGGGCGGAAGGAACAAGAAAAGGAAGGAGGGCGGAATGGGCACCAAGGACTTAACAGTATGTCAACCTTCAATCTTCAGTGGCTTCTACTCCCCACCATTATCCCTCCTACCTTAGGAAAGTTTGCAACATGTATACACATGGCTTCTTGTGAAGGGAACTTTTCTGGAAATGGAGTAAAGGAGCTAAATTGCAAGTCTCAGCTACCACCTGGATATGTTACTCATGTGCTGTGTGTGCTCAGTCGCTTCAGGTTGTCTGATTCTTTGCGATCTCATGGACTGTAGCCCACCAGGCTCCCCTGTCCGTGGGATTCTCCAGGCAAGAATACTGGAGTGGGTTGCCATGCCCTCCTCCAGGGGATCTTCCTGACCCAGGGATCAAACCTGGGTCTCCTGTGTCTTCTGCATTATAGGCAGATTCTTTACTCCTAAACCACCACGGAAGCCATTTGGTGGAGCTGGGAAGATAGAGACAGAGGTGACTGAGCTCATGTTTCTCCCTGGGGAAACTCCGTTTCGAGGAGGGAATTAGATTTCCAATGGGCATGGGATGAAGGGTTCAAGCCCACCTTTTCTTCATCTTAAGACCCCAACAGACTTCTGGGTGACCTGCATATGAATACATAAGAAAACAAAGTGTGGAAAGCTTGCCACCAAAATGCTAATGGGAGCTACGTCTGGAGGCTGGAGGGAACACATGATTTTGTTTATTTATAGACAGATGGATAAATAGGTAGGTAGAAAGAAAGGAAGGAAGGAGGGAAGGCAGGAAAGAAAGACAGATATCTTTATGTCACTGTCTAAATCTTTTATAATAAACAGAAAAAAAAAATCCAACAAAGCTATTTTCCTCTAAATCAGTGAATCTCCTCCTGCTGCCAGTCTGGCTGAAGTGGCAGAGACAGCAGGCGTGGGGGGCGGGGGAGGGTGCGGGTAGGGGCCTGGAGACAGAGGCTGGGTGTCCTGCCTTCACTGCAATTGGCAACGTGACTCAGACTGCTCTTCAAGCGTCTGTGAAATGAGCACAGAGATCCCAAGGACTTGCAAGCTGCCCATCTCTCCCTTGTCTCTTTCCACAGGGAGAGTGAGAGGAACCCAAGTGTCCCGCTGTCTCCAGAGAGCCAGCTCCTGGCCCTTTGCCCACCAGCCCCAGAGACACCTCCCACCTGCCCTCAAGGCCAGGAAAGTTAACAAGGGCTGGGGGCGGGGGTGTTCATTTCCATCTTTTCCCCTCCCAGCTTCATGCCCAGGTCTGTGTTCTGGAGAAGGCCCCCTTTCTCTGCAGCTTCCAGCGCCCTCCTGAAGGCCCCAGCCCTTCCTGCCCGCAGACCCTGCTGTCCGAACATGCAGCCCAGAGGGAGCCAGGCCTTCCCCCCTCCCTCCTCCTGGAGACCCCCCTCGCCAACCCTGACCTGGCCACATCCCCCCACCCCCACTTCCTCTCTGCAGCCCAGGCTCTGCCTCACCTGCTTCCATAGGACCAGCCTCCCCCTCCAGTTATGGTTCACGGACCTCCCTGATGGTACAGTGGATA
>NW_011495069.1:10832149-10839548 GCF_000754665.1 Bison bison bison | reverse complement strand
TAACTATGGGCCAGGTAAAATCTGCATGAGGGTGGGACTGAGTGACGGAGTTAGAGGGGCCATGAAAGGGAAATACCTAGAATTAAAGGTCAAGGTACATTTAGTATGTTGTCTAAGTAAGAGAAGTTATTTTCAAGAGGGTAACAATTGTCACCTGAGAGTCCCCTGTTTCCTGAGCTCCCCGGCTTCCCCTTCCCTTTACTATCAGAACCAAACCGCTCCAGTTCCCTCTGAACAATTGCAGGGAGTCCAGTCTTCTTGCCAATATTTCTGAGGGTTCCCAGAGAGGAGATACTTAATAATATCAACAACAATAAAAATAATGTCCTGTGCTTGTTGGGTCCTTATTGTGTAGTTGCTCTGTCATGTCTGACTCTTTGTGACCCCATGGACCCAATGGACCCACCAGGTTCCTCTGTCCATGGGATTCTCCAGGCAAGAATACTGGAGTCAGTTGCCATTTCCTTCTCCAGGGGATCTTCCCGAACCAGGGATCGGAACTTTGTCCGCTGCATTGCAGGCGGATTCTTTACCACTGACTCACCTGGAATGCCCCTCAGGTCCTTGTTAGGCCTAACAATATCAATTTGCCTCTTAACCCCATTTGAACACAAAAAAGGGTATCATATGGTTGAACTGAGGTCTACGTGACATGAATTATACATACAGCACAGCAGTCCCCACCTTGTCCTTGGAGGAATATGTTCCAAGACACTCAGTGGATGTCTGAAAGAGGATAGTACAAACCAGATATACACCATGATATTTTTTTCCCTTATATATACTTACCTATGATCAATTTTAATTTATAAATTATACATAGTAAATATAAATAAATAGGCATAGTAAGAAATTAACAAAAATAATAAATAGAACAATTATAATGATATACTATAATAAAAGTTATGTGAATGCACATAACACTCTCTCAGAATATCTTACCATACAAATTTAATACTTTTTTCATCTTACCTAAGTACTTATCACACACTGTGGCCACAACCTTTGCTATTTGAGGTGGACACCAAATGTAGCACAGATTTCCTCTTCCTTCTTCACAACTTCATAGACAGAAGGTTTGTTCCTCCCGTAGGTCACAGCCATCTCAGCATATGATTTCTTTCCTTATTAAGTTTAGAACTTTCACTTAAAAGAAGCAAGTCATGGCTTCTCTTTGGCATATCTGAATTGCCAGCATCGCTACTCTTGAGCTTTGGGGCCATTATTAAGTAAAATAAAGGTTACTTAACACAAGCACTGAGATGCCTCAACAGTCAGTCTGATAACGGAGGCAGTTACTGAGCGAGTAACAGGCAGGATACGCTGGACAAAGGGATGATTCACGACTGGAGAGGCTGAGCTAGACCACTTGAGATCTCGGAGCCGCTTTTTTTTTTTTTGCGGGGGTGGGGTGGCGGCAAGAATACTGGAGTGGGTTGCCATTTCCTTCTCCAGGACCACATGAGATCTCATCTCAAACTCAAAACATGGCACAATTTACAACGTCTGTATTGTTTATTTCTGGAACTTTCCATTTAATATTTTCGGACTGTGACTGACCGTGGGTAACTGAAACTTCAGAAAGCAGAACCAGAGATGAGGTGGGGAGTGCTGTATCTCATTTCAGCCTCATGACAGCCCTGTGGGGTCGGGATTGTTACTCTCATTTAACAGAGGGTACAATGGAGGCTCGGGGAGGTTAGTTAACTTGCTCAAGGTCACACAGCTTGTAAGGTACAATCATGAATCAAAACCAGCTGCCTGAATCCAAAAGTCATAGATTGGGAATTCCCTGGCAGCCCAGTGATTAGGACTCGGTGCTCTCACTGTGAAAAGGAGACCCCAGATTCTATCCCTCACTGGGGAACTAAGACCCCACAAGACATGCAGTATGGCAAAAAAAAACACTCATAGATTACAGTTACGTCTTGTTGCCATGTAACCTGAACAGCTGCTCTCGCTGCTTCTGGATGACTCCAGGCTGCCTTGTAATCACTTTTCCAGGCTGCTGCCGCCCTCCCAATCACCTCCACCCAGAGAGAGCCTCGGTTCTTCCCTTCATTCCCCAAGACAGCGCCAGCCCCAGGCTAATTGTGGCGCTCACAAGCCTTGCTGACAGCTTGGGTACGTCGTGAGGAAATTGCAATTCAGTTAATGAAAGCTGGAAACTGATGCCCTGCTAGATAACTCAGTATGGCCGTCACCAGGCCCCTCAGCCACGCCCCTCCGGTCCTTCAGCCCACCCACTCCAGCCTCTGCCACAGGAGAGGGGACTTCCCTGCTCTAATCAAGACCTTCTTCGGTCCCTGCCCCTACTTTACTGTGTCCAAACTGTGCCACACACCCATTTCTTGGGTCCTCCAGAGAAAGAACCAGAACAGCATCTATAATCAAACAAAAACAAACAACAGTAACCACGAAACGATCAGCCAGAGGCTGACCGTTTATCTCCTGGTGGGACGCGTTTTGGTCTTTTGGTCTCAGCTTCTTTCTGCACTTTCATCCTGAGACTTGCTTGGCATCACGGGAGGCAGAGTAGGAATATTGTCCCCCAAAAGGCAGTCTTCTGCAGACAATGCTTTCTTTTCCAGTGATCTTTCAGAACAAAGGAAAAAATCTTCAGATGCAGTGGTTTTGTGTAGCATCTTGTCTATCATGTTTTGTAAATCCTGGAGAAGCTTTGACTAATTTGACATAAAGATGGAATGTAACTTTGCTTACAAAAATTCCTGTTAAACTGCTTAAGGTGTCCCAATTTTCTGTGAGCACACTAAAAGCGAAAAAGCAAATGTGAATAGAACATTAAAAAAAATTTTTTTAAGTAGTCTTACACCAAGATAAAATGAAACCTGGCAGATTTTTTTTCTTGTTGAATACTGTTATAGTTGTTCAGTTGCTAAGTTGTGTCCAACTCTTTGCAACCCCATGAACTGCAGAAGGCCAGGCCTCCCTGTGCCTCACTATCTCCCAGAGTTTGCCAAAGTTCATGTCCATTGAGTTGGTGATACCATCCAACCCCTTCTCCTCTGTTGACCCCTTCTCCTCCTGCCCATAATCTTTCCCAGCATCAAGGTCTTTTCCAATGAGTTGGCTCTTTGCATCATGTGGCCAAAGTATTGGAGTTTCAGCTTCAGCACTAGACCTTCCAATGAATATTTAGGGTTTGATTTCCTTTAGGATTGACTGGTTTGCTCTCCTTGCTGTCCAAGGGACTCTCAAGAGCCTCTCCAACTCCACAGATAAAAAGCATCAATTCTTCGGTACCCAGCCTTCTTTATGGTCCAACTCTCATATCCATACATGACTACTGGAAAGACCATAGCTTTGACTAGACAGATCTTTGTTGGCAAAGTGCTGTCTTTGCTTTTTAATATGTTGTCTAGGTTTGTCATAAGCTTTTCTTCAAAGAAGCAAGCGTCTTCTAATTTCACGGCTGCAGTTGCCATCGCAGTGATTTTGGAGCCCAAGAAAAGAAAATCTGTCACTGCTTCCACTTTTCCCCTTTCTATTTCCCCCACTATTTCCCTTGTTGAATATACATAACATAAAGTTTACCATTTGGGGCAGCTTTTTTAAAATAGGATTTTTTTCTCATCCCTTCTATGTTATGAATAAAATAGGCACAAGAAATCTGAGGAGAATGTGAGGGACAGAGAAGGGGGCATCGTTTTGCCAAGCAAGGGCCAGCAGGTGGCAGGCACTTCTCCCTGATACCCCTGGGTTACTGCTCTGCCTGCCCGGTGGCTTCTCTGCTGGGAGTCACTGGTGATGAGAGGTCTGAAACGCTACTTAGTTAATGATGTGCTATGTTTCTAATCCATGGGGAGCCGCTGAAGGTTCTTGAGCATGATCAGAGCCATGCTGAGATTCCTGAAGGGTGAAGTTGAGGAACAGCAGGGGAAGATTCTCAGGGTAGGGAACTGAGTGGAGAGATGACAAGGGGTAGCTGAGTCCAGGTTCTAATGATACAGGATGAGGAGTTAGAAATGAGATAGGACCCTCCCAGGACTACATCCTTGGCAGAAGAGGAGATTAGGAAAAAAATTTCTCGTCTGGCACAGGGAAAAACAAGGAAATGTGTATGTCTTGGCCTGCGTTAGAGTGGAGGGTGGGTATTGCCCTGGGAATTTCTAATCCAAGCTCAGGCTTGTTTTTTGGTCTTTTGTTTGTATGTTTGTTTTTTGGACACACCTGTGGCTTGTGGGATCTTCGTTCCCGAGTAGGGATTGAACCCAGGCCCTTGGCAGTGAAAATGACAAGTCCTAACCACTGGACCACCAGGAAAGTCCTCAGGGTCAGGTTTGTAGCTTGACTTGACACTCCTCACATGACCTTGGAAGCACAAGCTGAAGGATGAACATAAAATGTGTCCTGGGCCCCTAAGGATACTCTAGAAAGACATAGCATACCAGGCCTGTACAGCCTGGGGGTGGTGCTAGACTATTCCCTGGAAGGTGAAGCGGTCTCTAGAGGGACTTCCAAGGAGCAGAAGGCTGGCTTAAGCCTTCTACCAGGGCACCTCCTAGCTTCGTGTTCTCTCACGGGGCATTGCCTTGGGGAATCAGTCTGAAGGCTGCAGGGTCTGTGCTCAGAAATCTCCCCAGGTTGAGATGGAGAGCCAGCCTCAACCCCGGGCCTAAGAGCTTCCCATGAAGAGCCCTGGACTCTAGTTCTGGAGGGAACACCAAGGACGAAGAAATAGGCCTCTGCCGTGTCTCATTGGAAGACACTTCAAATCAGGAATTTTAAGTTACTCACGGAATATGCAATCAAACTGAATGCATGCCACCATGACGCTATGATATAACCCAGTGACAGGGCTCAGTCGGGGACAGTGCCTCAGAAGAGACGTGTCTAGTCGGGGCCCTGAACAGGGCAGAAGAGACGAAGCTTCACTCTTGGCTCTGCCTCTCCCTGGCTCTGTCCTTGGCTAGTCCCGTCCCTTCCCCAAGCCTCCACTGGTCCATCTAAGGTCTTTAGGTGGCCCAGATGCTAAGATTCTCCATCAAGCTGGGGAAACAGGATGAAAGAGCAAAATTCAGAGGGACTCAACCCTGAGGCAGGGGAAGAGTGTTGGGTGGGGGGAGATACAGGGAGCCCAGATGGAGCTGAGGACAGTGGTGGGCTGGGCGGGTAGTTGGTGGAAAGCTTGGACTTAGGACCTGTGTTCTCATCTGCCTGAAACCCCGCATCCTTACCCCAACTCAGCCTCTAACATTGCACACTGGCCTCAGCGCACTCCTGAAACTGCTTTCTCATGGTTCCAGTGACCCAGGCACAGAAGCCCTCTAGGGTCCTCAGCCTCAGCATCTCAGGAGGAGGGAAGGTGTCACTTCCTATGTCAGCGGGCCCAGGTCCAGACTCTTCCTGCTTCACACAGTCCTCTTGTGGGTACCAGGTTATTCCTCCTAAAGTGGAATAGAAACTCTTATTCCTTTGTTCAAAAACCTCCAAGGGGGAACTTCCCGTGTGGTCCAGTGGTTAAGAACCCACCTTCTAATGCAGGGGATGTGGGTTTGATCCCTGGTTGAGGAACTCAGATCCCACATGCCACGGGGCAACCAAGCCCACACACCGCAGATGAGACCCCTGTGTGCGTGCATGCATGCTCAGTCGTGTCTGACTCTTCATGACCCCAGGGACTGTAGCCCGCCAGACTCCTCTGTCCATGGAATTTTCCAGGCAAGGATGCTGGAGTGGGGTGCCATTTCCTCCTCCAGGGGATCTTCCCAGAGATCAAACCCACATTTCCTACATTGGCAGGTGGGTTCTTTACCAGCTGAGCCACTGGGGAAAGGGAAAGGGAAGTCACTCAGTGGTGTCCGACTCTTTGCAACCCCATGGACTATAGCCTACCAGGCTCTTCTGTCCATGGGATTTTCCAGGCAAGAGTACTGGAGTGGGGTTCCATTGCCTTCTCCAGGGGATCTTCCTGACCCAGGGATTGAACCCAGGTCTCCTGCATTGTAGGCAGATGCTTTACCGTCTGGGCCACCAGGGAAGTCAAGCTACTGGGGAAGCCCCAAATAAATCCTGATGCAGCCCAATAAATAAGTAAATAAAAACCTCCAAGGATCCTTACTGCCCACTGGCTCAAGTACCAACTCATCCCCCAGACACACAAGGCTCTTCATGGTACAGCCTCCACTTCCCTTCCCAGCTTTAGCTCTCTGCTACCTTGCAACAAACTCAGTTCCCCAAGCACACCTTCAACATTCTTCCTACCTCCCTGCCTCTGCTCATCCAATGAGTCCGTCCTGGAAACTCCCTTCTTTGCTGGTCAAATTACTTTCCATCAGCGATGTCCACACTACCACTTACGTGAAGATCTGTCTCGATGATTTCCAAATGTAACCATGATAGTTAAGCTGCTGAAGCAAAGACAGCCTCAAATACCCAGACTTAAGTAAGCTTCCTTTGATTCCTGCCTATTTTCTGACCCTAGTTTTCCAGTTTTCCTGTGACTCTGTGAGCTGTTTAATGACCTCCCATAACACTCGTTCTCTGCTTAAGCTACCCAGAATTGGTTTCTGTTGCTTGCAATCAATAACCCTGACTGATACCCCCGCCCCGCTCCTAGATTGCTATCATCAAGTGAGACGCTGTGCACACAGGTGCTTTGTGAACAGCGAAGCCCGGCAGAGATATGATTTATCATTCCACTCTGTGTTTCCCCATCCACTGCCTCCCATCATCCAGCCGCCTCCGACAGAAGAGAACCAGCAAAACAACTTGCAATCACATTAGCTGAAGGGAATGAAGGGCCAGAAGAGCTAGCCGTGAGGCCAAAAATAGAGCACTCATGTTACACTTGATAATTACCTCCCTGACTTTAACTTTGGCAATTACATAATCTCAAACTTTTTTTTTTCAATGTAAACAGAGAGCAAATAATCTCCAAAACCACTTACTGATGATTTCTGACTCCATTTAAGTGCTTTGTTTAGATGCTTTGTTATTGAGCCACCAAGAGAGACAAAGGGGTCATCTCCTCTCTGCTATTCCCTCTACAGTCCATGCAGCCTTCCTTGCCCATATGGCTGGAAGAAGTCGCTCCCTTCTCTAAACTACTCTGGTGCAATTTTTTTTTAATATAATTTACATACAGTTGACTGTATATAAGATTTCCACAAGTCCGAATTGTGGAATTTTTGCATATTTTGCATACGACCAGGGGTCCACTACCCAGATCAAGACAGAATATTTCCAGAAAGTTCCCTCATGCTTCTCCCAGCCAGTGCCCCAGTGGGAATCACACTTCTCTCCATCACCAGATCTAGAACTTCATAAAAGTGGAATCATGTGGTACGGACTCCTTTGCTTCTAGCTTCTTTCATTCAACAAGTTTTTGAGTCTCTTGGTTTGGTTTGGTTTAGTTTAGTATTTTTTTTTTTTTTTT
>NW_011495069.1:10805914-10832049 GCF_000754665.1 Bison bison bison | reverse complement strand
TTTGGCCACACCATACAGCTTGTGGCATCTCACTCAGTTCCCTGACCAGTAATCCAATCCAATAGGACCAGGAGTCCTAACCACTGGACCACCAGGGAACTCCCTTAATAACCTTTGATAAAATAACATTTACCACTTGGCGCACGCTTTCTTATTTATGTCCTCTCTCCCATCCTAGACTTGGGAGACAGGGGGTCCATATTGAATGATACCCTTCCATAAAATGCTCCACAAGTTAGATGCTTGGTAAACAGTTCCGAAATGAACTCACCAGTGAGGATCAGAACTTCAGGCGCACTTTCTGTCTCCTTGACCGTCACCGTCTTGATGCTGTATGCGTCTATGGAGCACTACCAGGCTCTGGGCTGAGCTCTTTATATACATGCTCTTCGCATAAGCACTCACTGGATGTAGGTACAACTTTGTCTGCATTTTCCACGCGTGCAGACTAAGATTAAGAGATGTGACATGACTTCCCCAAGGTCAGATCACTAAGAAGTGACAGAGCCAGGTCTCAGACTCTGGTCTGTCTGACCCAGAACCAAGATGCTAACAAATAATCTGCACTGCCCTGAAGTTACGAAGGAGACTGACATGAATGGCTCCCAAGTCCTCTGTGACAGCTCACGAACTCCTCCCATCAGCCCAGCAACACACATGATTATGCCTGTCTTTCCCACAGGTGGGAAGGCTGTGGGGCAGAAACTAACAAGTGGCCAAGACTGGAAGCTAGAATGCCTCCCCCTGGAAAGCCCTGGTCCTTTGTCTGACACCGCTGACTGCCTTTCTGCAGGACAGGCTGACTGCATGAAAGGCTTTAGCAGCTAATCTCTGTGCAGCCTGGGTGTTTGCTTCCTTGAACCAAGGTGATATCGCAGTCAAAGGCCTCCTTTAAAGCACAGCATTGGCACCTGGTAGACTGGACTGTGCGGGGCTGCGACTAGGGTGGCCCTGTCTATGAGCCTTTAAGGTGTCATCCTCAAATATTCTAAAAGAGCAGACCCAAAGGAAATGCCTGTGCCCTTTCATTCTTCTGTATTGAAATCATGACGTGAGCCAGGCATCGTGCCAGGCACTGGTGAACACCGGAGGTCTGGTTTTCATTCTCATGGAGCCTCTGGTCCAGCAGGGGAAACAGAATGTGCAATGAAGGCAAGGTCAGGACCCCTGGGATCTGTAACAGGAGTCCTAACGGAGCCTGGCAGCCCCAGGAGAGCTTCAGAGAGGAAGTGATGTTCAATTTTGACCTGAGTAAGGAGCTGGGGTTAGTAGTTGAGGGAAGTAGAGTGTGTATGTTGGAGGAGGCAGTTGAGGCGGAGGGAGCAGTGTATGAAAACAGCCTGAAGCAGGAAGAGGAACCTCGGGAGGGGTCACGAGGGCAGAGATATTCACCTTGTTCACATCCAAACACATAGCACCACACCTGGCACCAATAAGGCGCTCTATAAATACCTGGCTGCCTGAAGGAATGATGAATGAATGCTTATATGAAATTCCTCCTAGCTGAAGTAGAGTGGAGGAGGAGTCTGAGAAGGAGGAGTCTGAGATGTGGGCATCAGCCTGAGAAGGAGTCTGAGAGGTGGGCATCAGCCAGATCATGCAGGGTCTTGAAGGTCATGGTTAACTAGGACTTTATAGAAGGGAAATAGAAGAACAACAATAATGACCTCAAAGAGATGGGAAGGGATACGAATGATGCTGAGTTGTGGCATGATCTTAATGGCATTTTTAAAAAGTCACATTGGCTACTGAGGAGAGAATGGCCTGGCAGAGCAGGTAGCTGGAGGTGACAGTAGTGATGATGGGAAGGGAAGAAAGTGGAAAGATTCAGGAGAGTGAGGGGGTGGAGTGATCAGGACTTGAGACAACGATGACTCACACACACACACGCATGCTTCTGGCTGGCTCAACAGGCTGGGTGATGCGGCCACTCACCCTGGTAGGGGAACAGGTAGAGAAAATGAGGAGTTTTTATACATATTGAAATTAAGATGCCCAAGAAACACCCAAACAAAAAAGTCAAGTAGGCTGTGGGATGTGTGGGCTGGTGCCCGGAGGATGGCCGACATCTAGATAGCTGAAACCACAGGCAAGAATATCACCCACGCAGAGAACAAAGCAAGAGGAGGCTAGGACCTAGAACTCAGCCTGAAGTGGCTACAGAGGGGAAGAGAAGTCAGTCGATGAAACGAAAAGGGGAGAGAGGCAGGTAGTAAACTAGAGAGCACGGGGTCACACAAGTTGGAAGGAGAATGTTTTAAGAAAGAAGCAGTCTTCTGAATTAAGAATGAGGATTGAAATGTTTCCAGTGGGTTTATCAATAGGAAAGCTATGGAAGACATCAGTTTCTATAAAAATATAAGTGATGATTACTTTTATCTCAGCCCTAAGGAAAGAGACCTGGAGAAGGAAATGGCAACCCACTCCAGTATTCTAGCCTGGACAATTCCATGGACAGAGAAGCCTGGTGGGCTACAGTCCATGGGGTCTACATGGCTACAGTCCAAAGAGTTGGATAGGACTGAGCGACTAACACACACACGCACACACAAAGAAGGAGACTATGTTCCAGAAACAGGACTTGGGAACCCTCTAATAAGGGAGGCTCTGGACACTGGGAACCTCACAGGTTAATTGTAATCCTTTCCCCTTTGGGGTCAGGCTTTCTGTCTTTGAGAGAAAGAAAAGCTGTCCGTGAGGAGCTTCAGACACAGGAGGAAAGAGCCTTGGAAAACACACTCATAACGCATCAGCAAGGACATGTGACATAGCACGGAAAAAACCAGAGCCCCATGATTCATTCATTCAACAACACATGTATTGAGTCTCTACTACTTACCTGACCCAAAGATCTCAGTCCATTGACTATTTCTTGAGCTACTAGTGCATGAATCGCATTAATTCCACGAGTCTTTTGTCCTTTCAACAAAAGGGTAAATTCTCAGAGCAGAATGTCTCCCACCAAATTGGGATAACTCAGCTATTCTTGGCAATTCACCAGTCTCACAATTTCTCATGAAACCATTCCTTCTACCCATAATGTCCTCCAACTGCCTAAACCCTCCTTTTCAAGGCCCAGTTCAGATGTCACTTCCTCTGTGAACTTTCCCCAAATGCCTCAAACTTAATCCTCCCTTCTCAGAGTTCCTAAGGGCCAGAAATAGCTCTTCTCTTCCTACATAGTGTTGATTTCTGTGTGAGGCTTCTGTCTCCCATCTATATCTCTTCTTACAACCCTCAATGCCTAGTAGAGCCGCTTAGTAAGTTTGTCAAAAAATCAGGTACCTGCCGCCTCCGCCAGGTCCCTGGTCAAAATACAGCTCTACACCCAAGACTGGAGGGAACCGACAACCCAGAAAATGCTCCTCTGACGCCACCTCCTGGCTAGATGGGAAATGACAGCTCCTGATCGTGGGCTTTCCACGCAAATTGTTCTCTCATTCATTCTTTCATCACGTCTATGCCAGGCTCTAAGTATACTGGTGAACAAGACAAGTGCAATTCCTGACCTCAAAAAAGTTTAGCATCTAGGAAAGAAGACAGTCTCAGAACTGGAGTGTGGTATGATCCTGAACGTTTTAAGACCTCAGGAAAGGGGGCTGCTTTGCCTGTCCCTCAGGCTGCCGTGTGCCGAGGCCATGACTGGGACATGGTCTAAGCAGGACACTGTCCTTTTGTGGCACTTGGGCTCTCGATTGGGAAGGAGGTTCTCCATGTTTCACCCACCATACACCCCCCAACACTTTTGTTTTTCAAAGTTTATTGATAACAAGAAAAACAGTACACACTACAAAATAGTTCTCGTTCGGTGCCTCTAAATGGCTGGTCCTTGAGTCCATGTCTTCTAGTCTTGAAATCAGTTTTAGAGCAGGAAGAGACCTTCATCCTTTCATTCATTCATCCTGTAGTTACTTATTGAGCACTGTTAGGTGCCAGGCATTGTGTTAAGTGCTGAGGACATAGTAGGGAATAAGGACATGTTTGTGTTCTCTTTGGGGAGACAGGAAACAAAGCAAGTACACAACTTTTAATATTTATGTTTTTATTTGTAATAAGTGGTACACTGTATGATTCAAAATACAAAAAGGTACACAGTGAAGCCTCCCATTCCTGCCCCTAGCCACCTAGCCCCCTCCATAGAGGCTAGCAATGTTATCAGTTTCTTCTGTACCCGTCCAGAGAAAACATATGAATATACAAGCAAATATATTCTCCCCACCCCCCACCTCTTATACAAACAGTGGTATTCTACACACTCTACACTGCACCTTGGGATTTTTTTCACTTAACAATATATCTTAAGAAATCATTCTATATCAATACATAGCTATCTTTTGTAAAATTGTATGGTATTCCATTGTGTGAATGTTGAGTTATTTAAAATAATAAATGTTAGGATGTAAACAGAAATAGGGAGGTGAATTTTAAAAAACAAAGGAGTACTGGCTTTACCTTCAGTGATCAGGAAAGAATGCTCACGCTCAGGAAATGATGTTGAAGCTGAGTTCGAGAAAAAAAAGAGAGAGAGAGAGAGAGGAAATCACCAGGAGACCACAGGAGGAACAACGTGCAAGCGAGACAAAGGACTGCCAAGGCGGAGATGAGCTTGGCATGCTGGAGGGGCTGGAGACCACCGTGGCTGAAACCAGGGCCAGACGGTGATGGGCCCTGCAGGCCAGGAGAAGGAGTGCAGGGTGATTCTAACTGCAGCAGGCAGCTGTTAGAGGGCTCAAGAGAGAAATGGGCATGCTCTGATTTATACGTGTACATTCACTCAGGCAGCCGTGTGGAAGGAGGATTAAAGGACAAGAGTGACAGATGAGAAAGGAGGCAGATGCAGTACCCCAGGCAGGAAATAAAAACAGCATGGAGAGGTGGTGCAATGCAGATGAGAAACACCGACGGTGTGGGAATTTATTTTGGTAGCAGGGTTGACATGATTGAAGGTCAACCTCATAGATCATTTAGCCTAGTTCGCTCACTTCCTGGGCTGACCAAGCCTAAATGACTTGCTTGCCACAGGTTACAGAGTGCCTTTATGATAGATCCAGGGCTAGAATTCAAGGCTTCTGGCTTCCAGGTCAGTATTCTATCTCCCCAAGAAATCTGGAATTGGAGAATAGAAACTGTATTTTAAAAATTGTTAACCAGTAATTGATATTCAATTATTTTAAATTGTATCAGCTTTTTATTAGCTTTCCTGACTCTCCACCTTAGAGAGACAGATCTGTGGTGAGTGCGATCTCAGGTTTACTGCTGCCCACTCTAAGCCCAGAGCAAGGGAAGCAGGCAGTATGGGAGATGGAAGAGCGAAAGTAAACAGGATAGTCTGGAGAGATCTCACTGGTGCGGGAATCCCTGCTGAAAAAGGGGTGAGTGGGACTTGCAGATAAACGAGGGAAGGTATTCCAGGTGGAAGACCCAACCAGGGTGCAGGCTCTGTGATAGGAACCTGGCGTGTCTGAAGAGAAGCGGGGAGAACAAGGTGAGTGAAAAAGACAAGCACAGTGAGAGGAAAATGGAATTGCAACACTCAAGATGGCTTAAGAATTTGTGAGCTGTTGAAGGCTTTGGCCTCTACTCTAGAGTGAGGTGGGAGCCAAGACAAAGTCTGAGCTCCGAAGTGGCATGATCTGATGTACTTTTCCACAGGATCCCTGTATTGCTGTGTGGAGGACAGAAAGTCTAAGTCGCTCAGTCATGTCTGACTCTTTGTGACCCCATGGACCCCATGGAATTCTCCAGGCCAGAATACTGGAGTGGGTAGCCTTTCCATTCTTCAGGGGATCTTCCCAACCCAGGGATCGAACCCAGGTCTCCTGCATTGCAGGCAGGTTCTTTACCAGCTGAACCACCAGGGAAGCCCAAGAATACTGGAGTAACCTATCCCTTCTCCAGTGGATCTTCCTGACCCAGGAATCAAACTGCGGTCTCCTGCATTGCAGGCGGATTCTTTACCAACTGAGCTATCAGGGAAACCAGCTAAAAGACTGGTGCAGTCATCTAGGTGAGACAGGATAATAACTTGACCATAGATATGCTAAGTGGACAACCAGTAAGACTTATGGACAATTATGACGCAGGAAAAGAGTCAAACATTACTCTCAGGATTTGGCCTGAGAAATGAGAGAGATGAAGTTATTACATGAGATGGGGCAGATGAGATGGGGAGGGCTGTAGGTTTATATAAGTGTTAGGTTTGAGATGTTGGTGAGACTTAAGTGGAGAGACTGCACTGGCAACTGAATATACCAGAGTGCCAGGGACAGACCTGAACTGACTCTACATTTGGGAGTAGTTGGCACATGGATGGTGTTTAAAGCCCTTGGACTGGATGAAATCTAGTGAGTGTAGGTCAAGGACTAAGCCCCTAGATCACTCTGGCATCAAGAGGGCAAAAAGCAGAGGAGGAACCAACCAAGGAGACTTAAGTAGGAACAACCAGTAAAATAAGAGGAAAACCACGAAGTGTGTGTGCCATGCTGGAATCCAAGTGAAGAAAGTGTATCAAGGAGATCACATGCCACTTATAGGTCAAATAGGGGCTGAGAATTAACAATGTAAGGTCACTGGTGACCTTAAGAGGATCAGTGCCACTGAAATGAAGAGGATGAAAGCCTGATTGGAGTGGGTTAGAGAAAATGAGGGGGAAATGGAGCCAGGGAGTAACAGCTTCCTCTTTGGGGTCTTGCTGCAAAGAGAAAGAGAAATGAGTTGTAACTGACAGAAGAAATGGGAAAAAAGGCAGCACATTTTTATGCTGATGGGAATGATCCAACAAAGGTAAAATTGGGATGTGGAAGATTTGATGGAGTGATGTTCCTGAGATGCTGAAAGACTAAGGTCTGGTGCGGAAAGGGACTCTTTATAGAAACATACATAGTCCCAAATGCATTGGTTCACAAACTTTTAAACTTCATCAGAATCACTTGGAGCACTTACTCAAGCACAGATTGCTGGGCCCCATCCTCAGAATTTGATTCAATAGGTCTGAAGTGGAATCCAGTAATTTGCATTTCTGACAAGTTCCCCAGTGGTGCTGATACTGCTGGCCTGGAGACCAGGCTTTAATAAACATCAATCCACAGTTATGAGGTAAGTAGATGTAGTGGCAGGAGTCGGTGATTTTCATTCTGATTGCTTCATTTTTCTCAGTCATGTAAAGTCATTGAGAGTGAAGATGGGATATGAGGTGTTGGGAGGAAATGGTAGGAAATGGTTATCTTGTGAGTCGGAAAAGTGAATAGATGGGGGAAATGTTGAAATGACCCCCCTCCTGAGGTTGATAATCATGAATCTAAGACAAGACACTGGCTGAATGTTTTTATCCAACCACTGTGAACTGCACAGGTGCGGGTAGGGGTAGAGTTTTATGTAACCAAGACTGTGGTTTGTCAATTAAAACAGATGAAGAGAAAGCGGCATGAGAGCTGACAGTGAACACAAGGTGGGAGGGAGATTATGAGGACCATCAAGTTTAGGAAACGAGAGGGAGGAGGTACTGTGAGGTAAAATGATATTTTTCTCAAAAGTGCTTTCTCAAAGCCTTACCCAGCTTGTCTTCATCACTCACCTCTCTCAATTTGTTAGCATGACTCTTCCAGCCTCAAACATTTGTGTTCTTTTCTCTATAGCACTCATCCCAGAATTGAAGTCCCACTGAAGGAAGGGCTTTCAGTTTTCCGCTGTGGCCCCAGCGCCTAGAATTCTGCCTGGCATTTAGCAGTGCTCCCCAACATTATCCTCCTTATCCCAGTCCTGGCCAGCTTATTCTTCAACCACATCCAGGGCATGTCCTAGACTTCTGCATCAAAGTACCTTGACTTGGAATGACATTCATCTGAAAACACAGTGCCTAACTCTTCAAGTTGAAAGACTTTGGGGAAATGCTGGTCTGGAAAATTTGGGTCCCAGTGCTTAAGAACAACAAGATGACAAGTTCAAGGTTCTGCCAGGTAGCTTTTGATGACAGAAACCTAGGTCCTTGGGGCACTACTCACTCCAGGATCCTAGAAGGTCAACCATATTGTTCTGTAAGACCTGGGTCCTTCTCAGGCAGACCAAAATAGAAAAATTCCTGAAATTTTGATGGGGAAGGGGCAGGGAGGCACACACTATAGATGGTTTAGTATTATTCCATCTTTGTAAAATAACTTAAAATTATATGCATTATATTCAGGAATACACACATGCTATATACTATATACTGAATTTACATATAAAGCAATCTGTTTAATGGTTTAGAAGGATAGATAGCAAAGTGTTATACCAAGATATACTTTTTTTAGTCTATATATGTAACTGTCTGGACAGGTTGTTTTGATTAGAAAAGCTCTAGTAGTTAAAATGAATCTAAATTCCCACAAAAACCATACATCAAGTGGCTTCAGAGGTCAATTCCTCTTTCCAGTGAGGAAATACACGCAAAGAGTAATTCCCTGCCTTTCCCAATCAGACGTCTCATTGATGGAGCAGAGTACCTAGGAGTGAGCTCAAACTGCCAACAGGAAGATGAAGAGGCAAGGAGCTCATGTGGTTCCCACTAAGAAAAATCTAGGAAGATCCAGTACTGAAAGGGAAACCTGCTGGGTACAGCCCCTCTGTTCTTCCTACTCTGTGTACCTCCCACAACTGTAAACCCGCACTACATTGCAATCCTTGAACTAAACTGAGGACAAGAATCTTAATCATTCCCTCTCCCCCAGTGCCCAACAGCACTAACAGGGGCCCACAAAATAGAGACTGAATGACTGAATAGATGGGGAAAGCAGATGAACACACTCTCACGAAAAACTGGACAAAGCAGCAAAATTGGGAGTTTCTTTAGGGAGCTTCCCCTTAAAGGGAAACTCCAGGGTAACTTTATTTTTAGAGCACGTGAACACTGCCCATCGCCAGCAGGTGGGGCCACAGTAACAGTTTCACAACCTTCAGCCAGCCACGCGGTTGAGCATTATTTTAAAAGGGAGAAGAAAGCAGCAAGTCATGCATGGCACTAATGTCATCTCTGCCCTGCTAGCAGGACAGTGTGAAACCCCAGTTCCCTGTCCTTTAGGCAGCAGAGACCCAGCTCACCTGTGAAGGTAACAGGCTTGGCACTAAGAGAGGCTTTTGCAAGAGCGCAAAAGCAGTATCTACACCATCTTGAACCCATATTTCTCGCGGTCAAAGTCAGGGGAAAATCAGACCAAATGACAGGGTATGCACAGCGGGCCCCCCCGCCCCCCGCCCCAGGCTGCAGCGGGCTAGTTAGCGGGGTTGCAGGAGTACGGAGAATCAGGTTAGCAGGGCACAAGTTTCCACCTCCCTGCGGATCACGATGCCATGGCCACCAAGTGCAGCACCAACCTGCGCGCGCTGTCCAGTCACGGAGCCCAGCGACGGGAACAAGGGCGGGCGGGTGCCCTATGCTCGCTCCCCTGCAGGCAAGGCTAGAGCCAGTCCAGGGAGCCTGCAAGCAGAGCCCTGCAGGTTTGTGGGGCATCCTCCAACCCACTTAATCTCCCTGCGGCTGATTACCCTGCAGCCATGTCAGCTTTCCACGTGCAAACCCAGCAGTTGTAACAAGTATTAGTTGCAAAGAAAGGCTTGTCTCAGGGGTAAGGAGTTTCATCCGCTGCCAGAAACAGGGCTAGCAGTGAGAGTTACAGTCGTGAGAAAGTGGCGATACTATCACAGGCAAAAAACAGGAAGATTGTAAACTGGCTTTATGAAACCTGAATCCTTAGGACACTTAAACTCATTTTCATTTTCAGAGGGAAGGCTCCTACATTCATGACACAAGACTACATTTCCAGGAGAAAAAAAATCATTTTTCAAATAAGAGTGGGAATATTCAAGTGCTATCTGCTCCCTAATGAAAAACGTCAGCATATGACCACTTACTTTTCCACAGGCAGAAAAAGCTCTGAACCCCTAAAATAGTTTAGGTGGGGTGGAAGCCAGGACTTTCAACATTTTGGGTCTCTAATTTACAACACTAAAAAGATAGAAATTAATGAAGGGTGCAAACCAACCCGCACTCATTGTCCCCTACTCTAGATGAAGTATTAATAAGCCAAGTGAAAAGCCCTCTCCACAACTCCAGAAGACTGGTACACAGCTCTACAAAAGTGGAAGAGATGAGTGGTTAGGTGTTTTCATTAGGCTAAATAATTCTTCACTTATACAAGAAATAAAGCCCCCACTTTAATAATCCATTGCAATTCAAAGTGTTGCTTTATAAAAAAAAAATCAAGGGTTGGTTTCTAAATATTCTCCAATAAAAAGAACCTTTGTTCCTTGGAAAAATGGGGCTGAGAGACTAAAAATACAAGACTAGCCAAGAACATCTTATAGTACATACCAGAATGTTAAGTAAAGGCTCCAAAGAACACTGGGGGCATGTCAAAAGGACACAGGAGCCAACTTGAAGGAGCTCCCGTGACCAAAGCTGGGACAATTTGAGCAACAAATGATAGCAGTGACACATAGAATAAAATACTTATGAGTCCACAATGATGTCACTAAATAAAATGGGGACAAGGGACAGTGTCTCCTTATAGAATTCTAATAGTACAAATGTAGAAGAAATAATAGACATAATGAATTAACACTTGGTAAATGTCACATACTTGATAGCCAGTGAGTAACAATCCAAGGTGTCAAAATTAGTGAACAAAGATTGTTTAAAATTATATCCCTCCACAAGTTACTTATTCACTACAAAGGGAAACAATAACTTTACAGTGGAGAAACACAGCAAATACTACCTTAATGTGATCAAAATTAATTAACACCACCAATAATAATACATATGGACATCATGTATCCAGATACAACGCACCAGGAAGGGCATATGATTTTTGCAGTATTCTTACCAAAATATAACTTCAATCCAGTGGTGAGACAGTATTAAAGTCAATTCGAGGGGCACTATATAAACAACTGGCCAGTACTCTTCCCAAGTGTCAAAATCATAAAAGATAAAGGCTGAAGAACTTGCAGTCCACAAACTAAAGACAACTAAACACACCATGGGATCCTGGACTGAATGCTGA
The DNA here is from genome assembly GCF_000754665.1 of Bison bison bison. NCBI lineage: Eukaryota > Metazoa > Chordata > Mammalia > Artiodactyla > Bovidae > Bison > Bison bison. The sequence goes on along the minus strand of NW_011495069.1, from coordinate 10,821,010 downwards.
GCTGGAAATAAAAAGACACTCCTTGAACAAATGGCACAAGGCAAATAAGGTCTACAGTTCAGTTAACAGTACTGGATTGATATTTACTGCTTTTGAAAATGGTTCAGTGGCTTATATACAACGTTAGCATTTAGGGGAAGCTGAGTGAAGGGTATATGAGAACTCTTCACACCATTTTTGCAAAGTTTTTAAAAAATGGAACGTGGTTGGAGAACGGTAGCCTATTAAGTATTAAATCAAGTGAATGGGAGACTTACACAGTTTGTTCACATTAAAGATTTAAACTGCTCTGAGTTAGCACTGATGGCGCGCTGTGAGACTGTTCAGTTTCCCTTCATATTCAACAAAGGAGAGAGGGGAACAAGCATGGCTGTGGGGAGTCTTACATCCACAAATGACAGACAAAGCATTACGGGCAAAGAGTCAAAAGTCAACAACTTCCCCTGGCAAAGTTGTCATTAGCAAACGAGAGAACTAGTTTAGCTGCATTTTGGGATCTTCACCAAACCAACTTTTGGACAAACTCTTTAAGAGTGAATATAATCTAATTTTTATACTACTTATATATTAGAAGTCCTATGTTTTTTTTTTTTAAAAAAACACACAAATCTAACATCCTGACTCCCTCAATACTCACTCAAGTGAGCAGCCTTGTTAAAGGCTCCAAATTCCTTTCAGCTTGTCCTCAAAGCAATACCAGTATTTTCTATGTGATATAAAAGTAAAGACTAGCTTAAATACTGAGGCAGTAACATTTCAAATTGCAGAAAAGCATCTTAAATGATCTCATATCCAACTTGAATACAATGTAGGAAAATCTAGCTGAAACTGATTTTGAATTTGCTTTTCTCAGGATATTTTTTCCCTTTCAAAAGTGAAATACTAAACGTCCATTAAGCCCATGGGAGTCCTCTAGAAGTCACAGAAGTCTCACCTTAAGTTGAATGCAATAAATGTTACATTTCCAATTCGAAACTGGGCATCCTCAAACTGATAAAAGCACAAAGGACTCCCTGATTTGGGGGGACTGTATTTCAAAAAGCTTAGCAAATAGGAATATCTAGATATACTGGACCGTGTCTCAGGCAAAGCAAAGTTCTCAACTCTAAGCGTTAACAATAATGCTAGTTATTAATCAGCAATTTATTAATTTTATCACACTCTTGAGTTAGTAGCCTGGGTTGTGTAGAATGGGATGAATAAATCATTTGAGGGCAAAACACGATCCAACAGTATTATCTATTTTCTGAATCCTTTCTTATTACAGAAGTTTTTACATTTAACTGAGATACCTTAAGGGCTAAAAATCTGTAAGAAAAGAGAGAATCTCCAAACCTTAGAAAATAAATAATGATGAATCAATTACCCTTATGGTTACATGGTTCACAAAGAATTGTGAAATTCCCATTGGAATTTCTTATTCTTGGGACACATGGAATCCTGCCTAAGTCAGTCATATTTCAGATTAAACATGTATATCCTTGATACTGGGCTCTACCTATTTTGCACAGAAGATATGTGGCCAGGTTACTACAGGGTTATTAGCACAGTGCCTGCCAGGCAACTAATAAAGACTCACAATCAAATATTTGTTGAACAATTTAGCATAGCAGTGGCACTACCTTCTCAGGAAGTATCCAGAAATAAAGCATTATGAATATTGGCCCACCTTGCTTTGCAGTGGTCATGGTTATCCAACCCTGGGTACAAAGCAATTCCTGAACTATTCCATCTCAGTGAACTTTCTAAAAATGGTTGCTGTCTCACCTCGTGAAACTCCTTGTACTCCAAAGCTTTCACAAAACATAGCAAATCAAATAATACTAATAAATGGTACTAGAAGTGATGCTCAACAGGATCTCACGTTTATTGAGAAGTGATTAATGGTAAAAAGAAAGGCAATGCCCTTTCCTCATTGGCTGAACAAGAAACTGAAGAAACATTCACTACACGTTTTTACAATATTTTTCTCTTCCAAAATGCATTTCTGTAAACAAGTTTTTACCACTGTTCTTAGCTTTGAAATCAAATTAATCCTGACTTAATCAGTATAATGTACAAGAACAGAACATTTCTTAGGACTCCTAGTACTTTACTTTGAGAAACAAAGGGTCAGAGAAAATGAACCACCCTTAAAGACACAACCTTGGGTAACACTGTTAAATTCTCCAAGACAGAAATTCTTCATAAAAATGTTCTTCCAGTTCGGAAGGAAAAAACCAAATTCCCACTTTCTGGGGTGGATGCCCAAAACCTTCAAAACTCAAGTGTTCTCCAAGTGCAAATGTCAAAACGGGGGGAGGAAAGGGTTTAAAAATTAGAGAAAACTGTATGTACTTACGGACTTTAAAATCCGAAAAACATAGTAAAAAGACAAAAAAACAAAGCATTATGCTCTGAAATCACAACCAAAGCCAAAATAAAAGGGACATTTTTCACCTAAACTACCTAGAGGGATTTTTTGTTTAGTTTTTCCTTTTTCTTTTTTTTTTCATTTTCCAGTTAAGTCCTATGTCATTTGTGAAATTCCAATACTTAAACTGCAAGTCTGCAATCGTCTCTGAAGTCAATGAAATTAAGAAAAAAGTCCTAATTCTCTTGAAGGTCATTTTTTTTCCTCTTAGGATATGCAGATGCAACCGTTGCTGCAGTCTGTGCAGAACTGCCTCTTATTTCCCACGACCTTGACGTTCCTATAGAAGTTAAAAAAAAAAATTGAAATGGTTAGTTAAAACTTATCTGAACAAGAATTAAAACTTCATAGAATAACACTACAAAAAATTAATTATTTGAGCTAAACAGAAGATTCCCCACAGGTAAAGAATTTTTACTTCTAATATTTTAATTTTAAAAATTTATTTTTGGCTGTGCTGGGTCTTTGCTGCTGCCATGGCTACTGCCCAGTTGCGGTGCGAGGGCTTCTCACTTCAGCAGTTTCTCTTGTTTGCAGAGCATGGGCTTGGGGTGTGGGCTTCAGTAGGTGCAGCTCCTGGGCTCTAGAGCACAGGCTCAATAGTTGTGGCCAACGGGCTTAGCTGCTCCACAGCATATGGGATCTTTCCAGATCAGGGATCAAACCTGTGTCTCCTGCATTGACAGGTGAGTTCTTTACCACTGAGCCACCAGGGAAACTCTACTTCTAATATTTTAAACGGAAGTACTAACACTCATGAACCCTAATTAATATGAAATTATTTGTCTTGCGTAAGCCCTGAACAATATCGGAGTCATCTTCTATTAGTCCCAAGGCATTAAACATATTCACAGGCGTCAATTTCCTTCTTGTTTTTGGTATAGTGAGGATATGTATCTAGGCCATGGGAGAATTAATGAGCTGACATACAGAAAGCTCTTGCTCCATAGCAGGCAAGAAAATCATCCTTTTCCCCAAGGGAGAGTTTAAAATCCACTCAGAAATGGATTTTGAAAACTGAATGCAATACTTATGTTCTCCCTGAAATAAATCTAAATGCTCCTTTCTTACTAAGAATCATTCTTTTATCAGCTTTTCATAAATTTACCCTAAACATCATTCCATTTCACACACTACCTCACAAAGGAATTTTAAAACATACAACTAAATCCACATGCCTTTTAAAAGCAAAAAACAAAAGCAAAAGCATTAAGTGGTTAGGAGCAAGTGCACATACCTGAACTTAAGACTCGATTCATCAAGCTACGTAAGTAGTCATTTGCTCCTATTCACCTTATGGTAACTATAGTTCTGAAGTTAAATATTCCTATTTAAAAAACAATTAAAAAAAGCCAACTACCACTTATGAGCTACCACATTCTAGGAACCGTACATAATGATCTTCATAACCAACCTGCAACAACTGAACTATTCCCACTTTAGTGATAAAAAACTAAAACTCAAAATAGTTACTTGACCAAGGTTTCCCAAGAACCAAGATTTCAAACCCATGGCTATGTGGTTCTTTGTCTACAACATGTAGGAATATTTATGCAAAAGTCAACAAAGTGAAGTGAGGCTTTGTGGTGAACTGACTACCCTACCACTAAATTACTTCATGGATATAAAAAACAGTAAACTATCCAGAAGGAGCAGTTATCTTTTTGTGATGTCCTATTGGACGTATCTGGAATTCAGAGATAAACTCACCAACATACAAAGATGTGGGATATTATTTTCAAAATAAGTCATTTGGAAATTTCAAACAATAAAATTAACAAAAAAATTCACCCACATGCTATTTCTGGAATTCAAACTCAATTCAACAATTTGAAAAAGGAAAAAGAAAAAAAGAATAAGAAATTAAATCCAACATAAATAAGGGACCTCAAAAATTCTGATGTTTCTGAGCTGCAATATTGACCCCCCCCACACTTTCTATATAACTGTCCCAAAGTTTTGATGATGGATATATTATTTATAATAGGAAAATTCCAACTAAAAAAACCTCTGGCACTGACCAAAATGAAACTTTCAACAGCACATTGATTCTCGTATCAGTCTTTTTTTTTAATTCAAACAGCTGATTTACAATGTTGTGCTAGTTTCAAGCATATAGTAAAGTGATTCAGTTACATATATTCTTTTTCATCATGGGTTATTACAAAATACTGAATGTATCCTATGCTGTAACAGTAGGTTCTATCAATCATTTTTTTTCTTTTTTTTAATTGAAGTATAAATGCTTTACAGAATTTTTCTATCAATCTTAAACTTATCTACCTAGTTCAGTCTTTCTTAATTTGGATGAATACTATTTATCTAACCTCTCTACTATTGCTAATGAAAATCTATCTTTCCTTTCAGGAAATATGGACTTTTTTCATGTTTCTTAATTAAATCTCATTCTTATAATTTTAAGCCAAGAATGCTTGGAATACCTAGCCTTCTGACCTTTAGGGTACAGTTCAAAACTCCTTCCTCGAGACTTCCTTAACCACTGCAGTTTTCAAGGTCCTTCTAAATCTGCAACCACAATTGAAAATTAAATTGTTTTGTTTCATAGAAAATTAGTCCCAACTCAACCAAAAGCTCCTAGAAAGCAAAGCAAAGGTCTTCAATTAAGCTCACTCACAAACCTACTTACAAGTTTGGCAGTGGATAAGAGGCTACAACTGACTTTTAAATAAAATTCTGGTTATCACAAGGAAAAAAAATGGTAATGGATGTTAATTAAACTTATTGTGGTAAGCATTTCTCAATATACACATTTATCAAATAACTATGCTGTAGTCCACATTTAACAATGCTGTATGTCAATTATATCTCAAAAAACTGGGAAAAATCCCTAGAGGCAATTTCTATTACCAGTTCCTCCTGTCCTTTCTGAGTTATGTTAAGCAGATAAAAGCTGATATTGTTTGTTTTTTGCTTTTCACAAGTAGCATATAACACTCCCTTCACTTTGCTTTCTCCCCCCTCACTTAATACGTCCTGCAGACTGTTCAATTTCAGCACATATAGATCTGCTTTTTTATGGATCTGGGAGTACCCTCCTAGCTCTGAATATAAGTACTGAAGATCTAAAAGAAAAGTAGTTCTCAAAGACATGCTGAATGAAAGAAGCCTTAAACAAAAAGAATGAACACATAATGTATGACTCTAATTATGTGAAGTTTTATAACGGAAAACAAATCTGTGGGGACAAAATTAGGAAAGTAGTTGTCTTTGGTGAAGCAGGGGTGGGACTGACTAAGAAGAGGCATGAGGGAAACTTCTAGGATGATTTTTTTGGATCTTTTTTTAATTATTATTTTTGATGTAGATAATTTTTAAAGTCCTTATTGAACTTGCTGCTTCTGTGTTACGTTTTGGATTTTTAGTGAGAGGTAGGTGGGATCTTGGCTCCCCACTAGGGATCGAACCTGCACCTCTTACATTGGGTCACCTTCCTGGTGACCAGGAAGTCCTCATTCTATATCTTCATAGGAATTTGAGTTAAATAGGTACGTGTGTCAGCATTCCACAAATATACACTTGTGCATTTCATGTAAGTTAAACTCAGAAAGTACATAAAACAAATACTGTGCTCTAATAATGACATGTATGCTGAAATGTTTAGGGGTGAACTGTACTGATAATGACAATTTCTTTGTAATGCATCAAAAAAGAAAATGGACTGGTAGACAAAAAAAAAAAAACGGGGAATAATTCTGCCTACTATTTCTTATTTTAATATAATGTGGCCCCAAGAATACAAATAAACTTATATGCTCCAAAGCTAAATTAGAAAACCTAGACTCTGCCAAATCTGTTTTCCCCTAAGAAATACATTTATAGGAAATTCCCTGGTGATCCAAAGGTTAGGGCTCCATGCTTCCACTGCAAGGGGCACGGGTTCAATCCCTGGTTGAGGAACTAAAATCTCCATGTGCCCAGTGGCTTGGCAAATTACAACATTTAAAATATTTAGTGAAAAGAAATTCAAAACAGCACTGTGAAACTGCACTTATTATAAACAAAGTTTGTTTCTCTTTATATAATGTGATACTAAATCCACAAACACCTGTGTTCAACTTTGCCTCCAACAAAACTATTCCTGAATTTAACCACACAATTATACCAAGAGGGCAAATACCACCTGTGTCCTAATGTAAACCTGTGTGGCAGAAGGTTTACTTTAAATCAGGGGTCCTAAAACACCACCCCACCCCACAGTCTGTCAGGAACCATACTATACAGCAGGAGGTGAGCAGCTGTGGTAGGGCAGGGGCCAGGGTACGGGCAAAACCGAAACCACCCCCCACACCCACACTATGGAAAAATTGTTTTCCACAAAACTGATCTCTGGTGCCAAAAAGGTTGGGGATCACTGCTTTAAATTATGGAAATTTGATGCAAACAACAAATGGCATTAGCTGCCTTAATCTCCTAATCAACATCAAGAAAATATCACATTGATCTAATTCAGCAAGCTGATTAAACTGCTCTTCTACTTCCAAATACAATTTTGATGTGTACACAAATAAGCTTACATATTTACAAATAAATATCCATCTTCTCAGAAATTGTAAAGATAATTAAGCATTCACATCTTGAAAAGTAAAATGAATTTGGCACCAATAATAAAACTGTAAATGTAAATAATAATAAAACTGTAAATGATAAACATAATAAAACTGTAAATGATTGACAGGTTTTTAATATTGCTAGATATTTTAAACATTAAAAAAAAAAAAAAAAACTAGGGGGAATTCCCCAGCAGTTCAGTAGTTAGGACTTCACACTTCCACTGCAGGGGACATGAGTTTGATCCCTGATCAAGTTTGATCCCTGGTCAGGGAACTAAGATCCCGCAAACCACAGAGCACAGCCAAAAAAGAAAATCAAAGCAAAACACAACAACAAAATCCCACAATTTGGCTAGAAACAGAAATGAATCAGATGACCCTGCTTGAAGGGCCCATGACTGCCCAAATCTATGACGATGTGAGCCATTACACAGCCTTAATGATAAGTGATCTGGTCCCATCACTTCATGGGAAATAGATGGGCAAACAGTGGAAACAGTGTCAGACTTTATCTTTTTGGGCTCCAAAATCACTGCAGATGGTGACTGCAGCCATGAAATTAAAAGACGCTTACTCCTTGGAAGGAAAGTTATGACCAACCTAGACAGCATATTCAAAAGCAGAGACATTACTTTGCCAACAAAGGTCCGTCTAGTCAAGGCTATGGTTTTTCCTGTGGTCATGTATGGATGTGAGAGTTGGACTGTGAAGAAGGCTGAGCGCCGAAGAATTGATGCTTTTGAACTGAGGTGTTGGAGAAGACTCTTGAGAGTCCCTTGGACTGCAAGGAGATCCAACCAGTCCATTCTGAAGGAGATCAGCCCTGGGATTTCTTTGGAAGGAATGATGCTAAAGCTGAAACTCCAGTACTTTGGCCACCTCATGGGAAGAGTTGACTCATTGGAAAAGACTCTGATGCTGGGAGGGATTGGGGGCAGGAGGAGAAAGGGACGACAGAGGATGAGATGGCTGGATGGCATCACTGACTCGATGGACGTGAGTTTGAGTAAGCTCCAGGAGTTGGTGATGGACAGGGAGGCCTGGCGTGCTGCGATTCAGGGGGTCGCAAAGAGTCGGACACGACTGAGCGACTGAACTGAATGATACGTGAACAACTATCTTAGTAATATCTTAACTGGGCAAGAATTTAGCAATGGATGCTAAATCTAAAGGGTGAATATTTGATGAGGAGCAAGATATTTATAGTCTCAAACTATTTTCCCACTTATTGAAAGGAAAACAGTACCTTTACAATGAAGAACCACGTGAATACCTTAAGTGATCAAAGTAAACACTACCAATTATGGCATAAACAGACATCTTACGCCTCCTAATGTGATGCGCTGAGGACAGTCACTTATGTAGTATTCCTGTCAGAAAAGCATAATCTGATTATACACTGTGACGAAAGGAAACTTTAGACAAACCAAGGACGACATCTACAAAAACAGAATTCACATACTCTTCAGAAATATCATGTAAAAAACAAAAAGGGCGAATGGGTGGGATGCTGGTGTGTGATTACGTGTGTATAACTGCAGATTAAGAGACTAAAAAGACATAAAACTGAAAGGTCCTGTACTGGGCCCTGGACCACAAAAAAATTGCTACCAAGGACATTAAGACAACTGGTAAAAATATGAATACCATGTGTAGATTAGACAACAGTACTGCATCAATGTTAAATTTCTTGATTCTGAAAAACTGCACTGTGGTCATCAATGTATGCTCTTCTTTTTAGGAACTATACAGCGAAGTATTGAGGAGAAAAGGGAATTTTCTCCTTGGAATGCCTTGGAATTTACTTTCAAATGATCCACAAAAAAATTTCACACACATCTCCAAAGAGAATGATGAAACAAATCTAGCAGAATATTACACTGGTAAATCTGGGTAAAGACTATTTGGGAGTTCCTTGCACTGTCCTTTAAATTTCTCCAAATTTGAAATTATTTCAAGATAAAAAGCTAATAAAATGTGGGACAGATCATTTAATTCTGCAAAAATTGACTGCATTAAAAAGCTATGTTTGGGGACTTCCCTGGCGGTCCAGTGGTTAAGGCTCTGCACGTCCAATGCAGGGAGTGTTAGTTCCATCTCTGGGCAGGGAACTAAGACCCCACATGCAGGTGTAGCCAAGAAGTTTATGTTTACCAACTCATGAAACTTTGAAATGTGTTTATTTCCTCTTATCTATACGAAAATCATCAAACATGAGAGTATTTTAGCAAACGAAAAAGAAACAAATCTGCCTATCAGCTTTTTACAAGTCTTTTAAAATGAGAAAAAATGACAGAAAAGATTCTAACACAAGGACCATTATTTTAACCATTTGAGACATTAAAACCTTTTAGGTTTCTATAAAATACTTCTCTTACAAAAGGTCTTTTCTTTTACTTGTTTGACTATTTCTTATTACTGCAGGAATTCCAATAAATTTATTGCTTTGACAATCTATGGTCAAGACTTCATTTATCAGATGTATTTATAACATTTCTAATCAACCAGTGCTACCATGGTAATATTTAATAAAGAAAAACCTGGGGGTGAGACAGAAGAATGATGATAGATATACAATAAAAGGAAAAAGCAGAACACATGAAAGCAAGCTGAGACATCCAAGGGGTCCAGGTCTCAGATGGAATTGCCATAAGCACAAAATGTACTTGTCTTGCTGGACACTCCAGCTTTTATACATGGAGATGCTACTGATCCACCAAAGCAGGGGAAGTGATAAGGCATATTGGCTTTCCCCACAGTGGTGTCATCTTGCAGCCTATATTTACCACATTTTTTAAACCTGGTGTCATATGCAAGGCAGCTATAGTGTGATCACTGGTAGGAACAGGCTGGAGTGGCCAGTCTAGGTTAAGCCCCTATATAAGATCCTCAAGCACAAACACAAAATTAATCATGAAGTCCTAGTTAAACAGAAAACAGACCAAATGCTAAAAGGAAGGAAGATGCATTCCCAGAGCTTTACAATACTGTGATGTAATAAAGAATAAAGGAAAATAGCAAAGCAAGATTTTACTGAATTCACACTGCATCACAAAATTCCCACTAGAACATTCACCTAATCTTTAAATCAGTTCACAATCCCATTGTTCATTGTTCAATAAAGGAAAAAATCTTATGAAATTAAATAAGATAAATTTAAAGATATTAACTAAGAATATATAAGCCAGGGCACGAAGTTTCTAGGCCTCAATATCTGGTCTGTCACTTAAATAACTAGAGGTTAATACACCATCTATCCATCATATTTTAGTCTCTTCTCACCTTACATCTATGACTATAAAATACAAAAATTTATTTTTTTAGGAAAAAATTTTTATTTTTTTATATTTCTTTTAGGAAATATCCTAAAAGCCACAAAGTGGCAATGGTACTTAAAGTGTGCACATTTTAAATCTCTTTCTGAAATTCTTTAAATCTGCTTAATTTTTCCTCTATTTAGCTTAATATCCTCTCTCATCTCTACTACCACTCCTCTCCCCACTTTTAAGTGGGCCACAAACACAGCAGGCACACACACATCTATTCATCAGATATAATTTTATTAACTTTAAAATCTGATGTCTATCCTCTGAAATAAAATTTACTTAACAGCCCTCAACTAAATCTTATGTCCCCATGGTCCTTGGTAGATAAGAACACACACTTCACAACCTCTGGCTGAAAATAAGAAAATGGTAGACAGTTTAACATGAGAAAATAAGATTATACTAAAATAACTTTCACTGTTTTATATGGTTTATGGAATAAATCTTTTTTTTTTTTTGGTCCTGCTTTGAGATTTGTGGGATCTTATTTCCCTGATGACCATGGATTGAACTCCTGCCCTCAGCAATGAAAGTGTAGAGTCCTAATCACCAGACTGCCAGGGAATTCCCTGAAAACAATCTTAATAATCCCTGATGTTGTTAATATATGCATTATGTGAATCTAAGGGCAGAAAGATCACAAGCTATATATAATTAATATTCTGCCTTCCCCATAATGAAGGAACAAAAATATCTTCCATCAATTCTCTAATTTAAAGCAGAGCTATAGTATTTTATTTAAAGTATCTTCTATCTTCTCCCTTTTGAGATTTTCTAGGTGCAGAAATGGACATTTAGTTGAAATAAACTTCTAGGAAATGACATAGGAGCACCAGGATGAAGTAAATGCATTTAACTATTAACTTTTCCTACCATCACACTTACAGAGTTAGTAGCTGAACTCCTATATACATTTCACCAAAAGGGTTAGAAGTAAAAGCCTGGATAATCTACTATTTTCAAGCCCTGAATAGTAAGTCTAACTAGTAACAGAACAAAGGGTAAGACAGATTACATTTTTTCAGTTATTCTTCAAAAATAACTGGCTCTCCAATAAGGAATACATTTGCACAAAAACTAATTTTACAATAAAATCAATTTCTGAAAACACTTCAGAATACAATTTAACAAATAAGGTTTTTTAATAACTTGTCAATCAAACCCCCCAGCTCCCAGCATTTGACAGTAAGTACAGAAAATGAAGCAATCACTGAACATGTTTCCCAGCTATTTGATAAATGACATAGCCTCCAGTTCGATTCAAAAATTTCCAGTGGAACCATCCTCGACACCTCCATGAATACCTCTCTAGTCCAAGCCACTGTGATCTCTCAATAGAACTTTGCTACAGACTCCTTTTAACTGATCTCTTTCAGTATTGTGCCCTCCTCAGTCTGTTCCAAGAATGGGGACCCAGCAGCATTATTAAGTACTGTATCAAAAGTTACTGAAGAATTTGATGTTTGACCCAAAATAAACACAAATGTATGTATATTTATGTGTGTATATATATATTTATATGCCTGAGATTATGGCTAATATTAATAAAAGACCTGTATGCAAATACTTCAGTCATATATATATATTTAATCCTAACAACTCAGTAAGATTCTCCCCCTATTTTCATAAAATACTAAGGCTCAAAAGGTTTACTTGCTCAAATCACTAAGAGGCAGAGAAGGCTCCTAGGCTTTTCACTACTATGTTAACAAAACCAGACTCTATGACTCATGCTCAATCAATAATACCAACCTAATGAACAATATATAAATATCTAAGTTTTTTAAAAGGCCCATTATACATAATATACTTCACAGAATCCCTTCCCACAACCCCCCAAAACTAATTACCTTTAAAAATCAGTTAACATCTTTGGACAACTTCAGGATGGATAGTGGCCACTAAATCTTATTCCTTTAAATTATCTAACAACTCTAAACAATTAAGGTGCTCATAAAAAGGAAGATACAATAAAATAAGGTAAAACTTAAAAACATTAAAGCCTCTCAGAAGTAGAAGCCTCTGAGGAGTAGATTACAGCATGAAGTTACACGCAGGATATTCAGTTACACTGCCACCTTTTAATGAACAATTACAGGCAATTCACTGGAGGCTCATAATATTGATAGCTGATGAAAAATACTACTCAAAAGACCCTTTCAGCCTTAAGGTAGGCCACAGTATAAAAAGGTATACAGCCAGGCTTACCAGACACATATAACTTCTAACATTGTTTCCAAACATGAAGTCTTGAGACTAGCAGGCAGAGACCGGGAAAACTTTAGGCCAAAGGAAGAAACTTTCAGGAAAAATAAGCATGAGGAATTTGAGGCGGGGGAAACACAAAAAACTACCTAATGACATTCATAATTTAAATACAAGGGAATCAACTATGGAGCTGAGAAAATGCAGATTCCAAAGCCTCAGCTTCAAAGGTGCTCACTTAGCAGGAGAGGAAGGACAAGAATCTGTCATATAGGTACTCTCAAATGGTAACTTGTAGGACTTCTTGCTTGGTGGTCCAGTGGTTAAGAATCTGCCTGCCAATGCAGGGGAGGTGGGTTTGATCCCAGAGCAACTAAGCCTGCGTGCCACAACTACTGAACTGGCGCCCTAGAGCCTATGTCTGCAGGAAACCTGCGTACAACTAGAGAAAGGCTACACAAAGCAACAGCCAAAGATAAACAGTAAATAAAATTTCTAAAAACTAAAAAAAAAACAACCCAAAGAACCATTTATGTTCTCCCTTACTCCTGCTGTCTGTCATTAGCAGCAACTCTCAAAAGGTTAGGTAGATACAATTTGCTCCATTTTTATGCTTGTGATGAGGGAAGTTTTAAACCTAAGTGCTTAAATAAAGGTTTAAGTTTCAATTAATTATGCTCTCCTCATATAGGCAACAAAGAGGTGACTGGCTATAGGCATCAAGAGATAATAGATCATTGCTGTTAGCTACTTTACTTTAAATGATAAATGCGAAGATTCAGCAAGACCAAAGAACAAAAAGCTTTGGGGCACAACAAATTCCAGCTCTTTTACGACCTAGCCAGTGTCTTAAGAAAGTTGTTCCTTTTTGAATCTCAATTCCCTAACTGTAAAATGAAAATAATCCTGGGGATTCCCCAGCATCCAATGGTTAAGAGGACTCTGTTTCCATTGCATGGCGCCCAGGTTCCACCCCTGGTGGGTGGATCCCCAGTCAGGATCCCCTCCCCTCCCTGAGCTTCACAGTGGGGCTAAAAAACAAAACAAAACAAAACAAAACAAAATCTTAACTATTCTACAGGATTGTTACAAGGCATGTGCAATAACATAAGGAAAGTGCCTTATATAAACGTGCTAAATAATGGCTAAATATGGGTGAATATCTGAGGTGTTAAGGGGGAAAAAGCAGGATTAGATACTATATAGAATATGATAACTACATAAACCACTGAACTGTGCAGGAAAATCAGCCAAAATGATGCATGGTTTTGTCAGAGCAGAGAAACTATGGGTCAGCTTTCATTTATATTTTCAGTGAAAAACAAATGCAATGGGAAATATGCAAATGTTAATATAAAACTGGCACCCAAATTTAACACAAATTAAAAATTCAGTATGCTATCCACACCAACTGCCAAAAAGGTCCACATGAAGACAAAAGCTTCTATATGTCTACCCTTTATAAATGACTTCATGTTTTACACAAGTTATCTGTCCAAAATTTTCAGCTTTGACACATGTAGCAGAGTATTAAATATCTTGTTTCATAAGAACCAACAGGTATTACAACAGCAGTAAATGCAAGAGTTGGAAAGAGCAACTGCCTGCTTCTTCCCTTCCCTGCCCCCCACATTCAACAGCTGAAACTTGAAGACTTAGCCATTTTCTTCCTTCATCTTTCTTTCCACATTCTTTTTCTATATACATGTCCTTCCAGACCCAACTCAACTCGTCTTCCATAAAAATGACGACCCTGGTCTTGCTATTCTTTTCTTCTGTACTTAGTTTCATACTGTAAACTTAGCACTTTAATACACAGTATCCAGCGATCAATGCAAAGAAATAGAGGAAAACAACAGAATGGAAAAGACTAGAGATCTCTTCAAGAAAATCAGAGATACCAAAGGAACATTTCATGCAAAGATGGGCTCGATAAAGGACAGAAATGGTATGGACCTAACAGAAGCTGAAGATATTAAGATGGCAAGAATACACAGAAGAACTGTACAAAAAAGATCTTCAGGACCCAGATAATCACAATGGTGTGATCACTGACCTAGAGCCAGACATCCTGGAATGGGAAGTCAAGTGGGCCTTAGGAAGCATCACTAAGAACAAAGCTAGTGGAGGTGATGGAATTCCAGCTGAGCTATTCCAAATTCTGAAAGATGATGCTGTGAAACTGCTGCACTCAATATGCCAGAAAATTTGGAAAACTCAGCAGTGGCCACAGGACTGGAAAAAGTCAGTTTTCATTCCAATCCCAAAGAAAGGCAATGCCAAAGAATGCTCAAACTACCACACAATTGCACTCATCTCACACGCTAGTAAAGTAATGCTCAAAATTCTCCAAGCCAGGCTTCAGCAATATGTGAACCGTGAACTTCCTGATGTTCAAGCTGGTTTTAGAAAAGAAAGAGGAACCAGAGATCAAATTGCCAACATCCGCTGGATCATGGAAAAAGCAAGAGAGTTCCAGAAAAACATCTATTTCTGCTTTATTGACTATGCCAAAGCCTTTGACTGTGTGGATCACAATAAACTGTGGAAAATTCTGAAAGAGATGGGAATACCAGACCAC
>NW_011495069.1:10789806-10805814 GCF_000754665.1 Bison bison bison | reverse complement strand
TCCAAATAGGAAAAGGAGTACGTCAAGGCTGTATACTGTCACCCTGCTTATTTAACTTCTATGCAGAGTACATCATGAGAAACGCTGGACTGGAAGAAACACAAACTGGAATCAAGATTGCCGGGAGAAATATCAATAACCTCAGATACAAAGATGACACCACCCTTATGGCAGAAAAGTGAAGAGGAACTAAAAAGCCTCTTGACGAAGGTGAAAGAGCAGAGTGAAAAAGTTGGCTTAAAGCTCAACATTCAGAAAACGAAGATCATGGCATCTGGTCCCATCACTTCATGGGAAATAGATGGGCAAACAGTGGAAACAGTGTCAGACTTCATTTTTCAGGGCTCCAGAATCACTGCAGATGGTGACTGCAGCCATGAAATTAAAAGACGCTTACTCCTTGGAAGGAAAGTTATGACCAACCTAGATAGCATATTCAAAAGCAGACATTACTTTGCCAACAAAGGTTTGTCTAGTCAAGGCTATGGTTTTTCCTGTGGTCATGTATGGATGTGAGAGTTGGACTGTGAAGAAGGCTGGGTACTGAAGAATTGATGCTTTTGAACTGTGGTGTTGGAGAAGACTCTTGAGAGTCCCTTGGACTGCAAGGAGATCCGACCAGTCCATTCTGAAGGAGATCAGCCCTGGGATTTCTTTGGAAGGAATGATGCTAAAGCTGAAACTCCAGTACTTTGGCCACCTCATGGGAAGAGTTGACTCATTGGAAAAAACTCTGATGCTGGGAGGGATTGGGGGCAGGAGGAGAAAGGGACGACAGAGGATGAGATGGCTGGATGGCATCACTGACTCGATGGACATGAGTCTGGGTGAACTCTGGGAGTTGGTGATGGACAGGGAGGCCTGGCGTGCTGTGATTCATGGGGTCGCAAAGAGTCGGACACGACTGAGCGACTGATCTGATCTGATCCTATACTGTTTCATCTAAGACACCTCCTCCAATACACACCATCTTATACTATTTTATCTGTTATCTCCTCCCTAGGGTTAACTGGAGTTAAATTAGTTCAATTAGGGATTGTTTATTCAGCAAGGGATGAGAAGTATTAGGGCAATATTTACTGAGCTAGCTGTCAGCTCCTGCAGGCTTGCAGAATTCAATGGTGAGGAGATCACATTTGCTTTCCCTAATTCAGGTAACAGAGCTTTTTCTCTTCTACAAGAAACTCCTAACTAGTGCAGGTGTCAGTCCTTATCATACAGTTTTTTAAGACAGTCAAAGCCAATACTGTAGCATCCCCAGCTTCTGTGAGATGTTTTCTTAATCCCTCCCTTTCTCCAAGGCTAAATAACCAATAGACCTAGATGAGATGCTGAAGCAGCAGATTCCTTTCGGTTCTTGTTTCAAAACAGATCACCCCAACTCCCAATTCCACCTCCTTGCAACCATTCATTCATTAAAAAAAAAATTCCTGTCCCATAGTGGGTTCCCAATTCTGCTTCACAGAGGAGGTACTTTGAAGATCACGCAGAGGGGGAAAAAACACTGAGCATGTTAAGAATCCTCCTGTAAAGCAGGCGACCTGGGTTCAATCCCTGGGTTGGAAAGACTCCTGGAGGAGGGCATGACAACCCACTCCAGGATTCTTGCCTGGACAATGCCCAGGGACAGAGGAGCCCATAGGATTGCAAAGAGATAGACACAACTGAAGCAACTTAGCACAGCACACATGTGAAATTAGCCATTCATGGGGTTCTGAGCAAGTGTTTGGAGCAGAAAAAAAAAATTGCGAAGTTAAAAAGTCTTAAAACTTATAGGACTAACCTTTACTTCTGGTAGATAAGCAAAATGGTTCACATCTCAGTAATTCTTGGTTTATACTACTCAGAGTAAATACAAATAGTAAATGATTCTAAAATTGTTAACCACTCCTTGTCCCAAACTATTCAGGTTTGGAAAAATGGCCCCCTCTAGATCAATCTTTACCCCTATCCAAAACAGAATACCGGACTTCCCTAGTGGTACAGTGGAGAAGAACCCACCTGCCAATGCAGGGGACACAGGTTCCATCCCTGGTCCGGGAAGATTCCACATGCCTCAGAGCAACTAAGCCTTGTGCGCCCCAACTATAGGGCCTAGGGCAGCAACTACTGAAGCCCGAGCACCTAGACCCTGTGCTCTGCAGCAAGAGAAGCCACCGCGATGAGAAGCTATCGCAACACAACTAGAGAGCAGCCCCGCCCACTGCAACTAGAAAAAGCCCACCACACAACCAAGCAAGACCCAGCACATAAATAAATATAAAAAAGAAAAAAGAACCAGAATACTGACATTTTCAATACTCAACTGTATTTCAGAAACTGTTACATGGTCTAATTCACCAAACAGCCAATACTAACTAAACAGAAGCTGGTCTTACTTCATTACATCTCTTTAAGACTTGGTTGGAATAGACAGCTTGGAAAACTTAGCAGGTTGGGAAGGGTTAGAAAACTATAGAAACAACAGCAGAGTCTGTTGAATAATGTGTGGAGGACAAAACCTTCAAACCCTTAACCAAGCACTCTCATGTTACTTTTATTCAGATAGTTGTTGGCATTTGCAGTCATCTGCTACCTCTCTGCAGTCTCTGAATAAGTTGATTATACCCCACTGTTTGAAATTCTACTCAAGATATAGCCCTTTCCTGGTTCTCTTTAAAACTCAAACTACTCCCTCTCAATCTCTCTCACTTGCTCCCTCTTTAATTCATCCTTTAAATTGTGTTACTGCTGGGGGTTCTTTCTTTGGCCCTCTTCTCTCACTGGACGTTGGCTCTGGAACCACAATAAGTAGAACATCAGCTCTGCTTTCTTAGTTTGGGTAACTGTGCAGAGGTATTTACTCTTTAGAGTTCTCTAGTCTTCATCTGTAAAACTGAGGTAAGTTGTATCTATACCACAATGATAGAATTAAATGAAAACATACATAAAAATATGTATTCAGGACAGCTGCATACTATAGACACTATAGAACATATAATTTCAGCCATTATTTTTATTACCAATATTCTTAAAAAATCTTAAACTCATCCATGCCTTTATCTACACTGAGGGCTGAAAACTTCCAAATTTCTATCAACAGACCTCTCTCGTGAGCCCAAGATCCTACCATCAACTGATTGTACCACAGGTACCCCTAATACTATTTCCAAAAGCCATCATATCTCCAAACCCTAACCTGCTGCTCATAGTACTTTCTAAGTTTTTTTTTTTTAATAACTATCAGCAAATGTTTCTATCACATTTCCCCATTCCCACTATCTTGATTCAGGCTCTCAGTGTCTTTCTCCCAACTATTGTAAAAAACTCTCACTTGGCCTCTGAGTCACCTCTACCTCTCTCTATTCATTTAACAGATGATTTTAGTTGCATTGCTAACCTGAGTTTCCAATTTCCTACCTATAAATTTTGTGTCTGAGAGTTGGTGCGGGGATTAAAGTAAACTATGAAAGTGCCTAACAAAGTTAGTGCCCATTACTGACTTAAGACAACTGAAATGAAGACGTATGTCAAGACTTCACTGGCTCATCAATCTGAACAACTTCCTTGCTAAACTGGATAATGATTCTCAAATTGTGGAAGACTAATTCCTCAAATTTTGTGTTATTCAAAATATGTTAGGATAGAGACATAAGTGTGTTTAATCTGCATTAAGGGAGCTTCCTGGTAGTCCAGTGGTTAGGACTCCGCACTTTCACTGCAGGGAACATGAATTTGATCCTGAATGCCTCACGGCAAATCTGCATTATTTTCTCTATCACTTTTAAGTCTAGACAATCAACAAAAATCAAGTTCTGATTTGTATACAGCATTTGCCAATTTCTGTAGTGTCAATAACATAGCTGACCTCAAACTAAAAATGGGCTATCTGTAGGGCTAAGAGACATGCAATTGCAGTGTATTATATTGATACAGACATAACTTCAAGATTGATTAATTTAAATATTATGGTTTAATGGTAATAACAGTATTCTAAATTTATGTAGTTTAATTTACATTTCAAATTGTAGTTTATAATGTAATTAAACATAAATAGAAATCTAAAACACCTATTAATACAATGTATTTAATTTTTAAATTCATATAATTTGTTTAATGATTGTATTTAACTGGCTTGCTAAAATTCTTGAAACCTAAACAGCTGCCTCACAATGAGCAAGCTCAAGCACATTATTGGACTTGGACACTGAAATACCAACTCCACCACTTGTACCTATGAGATCTCTATACAGAACCTCTTTGAGCCTGCTTCCTCATCTAAAATATGAGAATGATATACTAGATGGGAAAGCTAAACTTTTATGTGCAACAAGTTCCAAGCACTGTGCTATCATTAAGTGCTTATTACCCCCTTACTCATTCTATTTGATACAGACCAAATGCTGTTTCCTCCATGAAGCCTTTCTTAATTTCCCCAAACTTACCACTTCTCCAGAAAGCCAAACTATTTCTTCATCCCTCTGTTACAGCTCTTATCTCATATTTTATCCATTTTGTTGTACACTTAACAACACTATTTGGTCCTAAGACAAAGATGGTACCTTGTTTATCTGTTCTATCCCAGCAATTAACACAAACACATTTGTTGAAAGATAGATACAAACAAAGGGCATGCTTCAAAAAGTTCCAAATTCAGCGTCACCTATCCTCTTTTGGTCCTCCTTTAAGAAGGCTACAGAGAGGCATTTAATCTATCCACAAAGCAAGGAAGGTGAGTAATACAAATAGAATTCCCTCAATCCTATTAGCAAAAAGACAAGTAAATTTATCTGCAAGACAGAAAACATAGACTGCCTTAGAATTTTACAAAACATTCAAGTTTGCCATCCTGATTCAAACAGGATGCCCACTCACTAGTTCTGAAGAAGTAATTTAAAAAAACAGGAGTGGGATATTGTTAAATGGAAAGAACAATACTCCCTGGTTATTTATTTCTTAAAGATTTAATAAAACAATACATGTAGCTAAAGTGATGGCTTTTTCCTTTCTGATTTTTGCATCACCAAAACTTTGATATTTTAAATTTTTTTCTGAAGTTGAAAATGAAGTCAATATTTGTAAACAAGGAACTGAATGTCCAAGTTAAAGGGTGAGGGGGGAAAATGAGAGCTGAAAGAAAAAAAAAAACAAAAACAACTTCCTTATAAAGAGAAATATTACTTGTGCCAACACTACAGTAAACCTAGATTTTTTTTTCTTTAAAAAGGAAACAATTATGTGGTAATCACCTCTGTTTCTTTGCTAAGTCTTTATTACATTTTAGATAAGCTTTTCATTAACACACAATAAATATATTAATAACTACCCAGACACCTAATCTATACTAAGATCCACTGAGAATTCACAAATCCTTTCTGTCATCTATCTTCTTCTAGCCTCAAGTCCTTTTTTATATTTTATATGTAGTTAAGTATTTAAGTCAGAAATTATAGAACACAAACAAAAATAAGGTCTTCCAAAAAAGACCTCTTTTGTATCATCAATTCCTCTCCATGAACCTCAAATGTTATCAAGCCACCTAACTCTCTCTTCCTGGAGAAGGAAATGGCAACCCACTCCAGTATTCTTGCCTGGAGAGGAGCCGCCTGGCAGGCTACAGTCCATGGGATTGCAAGAGTTGGACAGGAGTAAGCCACTGGGGAGAGAGAGAGAACCCTCTCTTAACCCTCAATTTCTCTGATCTAAACTACCCCATATGTGAATCTTCTTTACAATTTATCTAATAAAAGTCCTTTGGGTCTTTTCTTCAAACCTTCCTGTGACTAAGACTTCATTTTTAGAAAAGTTCTCTCTTTTATTTACAAAAATTTTCCTCCCTATAACCTCTATCCATTGATTCTAGTGCTGTCACTGACATGAAGAATAAACCTACCAGAGTTTTTAAAAAGTTATATTCCCCTTCTAAATCACCTCTACTAAGCTAAACACTATGATGAGAAATAAGACATAAGATAACATGTCTAAAACACACTGTGAGAAGAAGTGAGCTGAGAAGTGAGCTGTATACATACAGTAATAGTACAGGTCCACCTTTACTTCTACAAGTTTCCCACTGCCTTTCATGTGAAGGTTACATCAGGGACCTCCTCCAACCTGATTCAAATTAGACCCTACCCTTCATACCTGTTTTTTTAAGCCAACTTTGTATCTATCTCAGTAGATTCCTTCTACATCCAACTAAATGCAAATCAACTCCCTTTTCCTCAACTGATCTCCAAACTTCCTTACGAGAAACACATCTGACAATCTCCAATTAGACTTCTTCTTGAACTATACAAGAATTCCTATTCCAAATTATCTAAACAGACTTGAGCTGTTCTGAAACTATGTTCACTCTTTTCAAAACATCTCTGGCTATCCTCTACGTATCTTTTAAGGCACAGCTCAGAGATCACTTCTTCAAGGATTCTTCTATGATCAACCAACCCACACCCCAAACTGGGTTAGGCAATCTTCAAGCTTGCAAACTGGCACTCTGTGCATACCTTGAGAAAACACTTTCCATTTTGTACTGTTACGTGTCACTAATGTAAGGCTCCCTGACAAGACTCCTCCGATTTTTCTGTAAAGTCTAACACATTGTAAAATTGTTCAAAGAAAAGATAAATAACTTCATCTCAATTCTTACACACCATAATAAATTTTCATTACATCCAAACACAATTAAGTCTCCATTTTTAAGTCCTCTGCTTAAAAATTTGAATCCTAGGGAGGAGGGTTCAGGATGGGGAACACATGTATGCCTGTGGCGGATTCATTTCGATATATGGCAGAACCAGTACAATATTGTAAAGTTTAAAAATAAAATAAAATTTTAAAAATAATAATAAATAAAATTTAAAAAAAAAGAAAAAGAAAATTTGAATCCTAGAGGTAAAGAAATCCTACTATTCTCACTTACTAGTAATGGAATTTTTTAATATTAAAAAAAAATTTTTTTAAACCTTAAGCCGTTGTCATTATAATCACATTTTCTCTAGATCTGTCTCTCCTAAATTCCCCTGAGCTTTCCAGTTAAACAACTGGATAAACCCTTACCCAGGTAATCTGGCTGAGTCTAATGTTGGGCTAGGCTTTAAGAGAATTACACAGCCCTTAGTCCCCTCTACTAGACTATCATATTTGTTGTTATTGTTTAGTCGCTAAGTCATGTCCAACTCTTTGTGACCCCACGGACTGTAGCCCACCAGGCTCTTCTGTCCATGGGATTTCCTACGCAAGAACGCTGGAGTGAGCTGCCATTCCCTTCTACAAGGGAATCTTCTCGACCCAGGGTTCAACCCCACATCTCCTGCATTGACAGGCGGATTCTTTACCACTGAGCCACCAAAAAAGCCTATCTTATTTTTGCCTAAAGTTAAAAGGCTAGAAAGATAAAACCAAGCCAACTATTTTATGAGGTTTATAAACAAAGTCATCACTAATGCAAGGAGCAACTCTCCCTCTATCCCAGACTACTCCGAAGTTGAGATAGAGGGAAAAATTGACTGTCGCTGCCTTTTGAATATCTGACAGAGCTCTCTCAACAAAAAAAATTTTAAGAAAAAGGCTCATGGCAATGTATAGCACAGCCAAGATCTTCAAAAAGCATGTACTCTGACCCAGCACTTAAGGATAGGTGTGAATCAATATTTATATCTTAGAACGTTACAGTGAGTGAGTGAAAGCCACTCAGTCATGTCCGAGTCTTTGCAACACCATGGACTATACAGTCCATGGAATTCTCCAGCTCAGAATACTGAAGTGGTAGGTAGCCTTTCCCTTCTCCAGGGGATCTTCCCAACCCAGGGCTCGAACCCAAGTTTCCCATATTGCAGGCGGATTCTTTACCAGCTGAGCCACAAGGGAAGCCCAAGAATACTGGAATGAGTAGCCTACCCCTTCTCCAGAGGATCTTCCAGACCCAGGAATTGAACCGGGGTTTCCGGCACTGCAGGCGGATTCTTTACCAAGTGAGCTATCAGGGAAGCCCCTTAGCATGTTTACAACAGTGTTATTTTAGCCGGGAAAAAAGTATAAAGAAGCTGACATACTCAACAGGGACTGGCGAATTACAATAAACCTTTGATAGAATACTATGAAGCCTTCAAAAGTGATGTCACAGAAGAAATATTTAACAATTAGGGGCAAGTTCTAAACAAATGCAGAGGGGCAAGTTCTAAACAAATGCAGAAAGAGTTTACAAAACAGTATCCGAGGAAAGTAAACCACATACCAGAAGTCACTAAAATTTGCTGGAAGCATCAAGCCAGACAGCTAAGAGATTCGAGCCAGATAGATCTTGAAAAGATTTTATGATATTGAATTAGATCATGTGACAGAACAAGGCAAAAATGGGTGTAGTTCTGCTTCACTGTGTTCTGCCAAGAAACATGCCCAATCACGGAACTTTAGAACAGCTGTGACATCATTTTTAGGATGAAGTATTAAGTATTTCCCTACTGACTGAGTTACCATTTGGTCAAAAGATCTTTTGCAATCTTGTAAATAATACCAAGGCAGACACACAAACACCCCACTTAAGGGAGTGTACTGCTTCAATGAGCTATCAGTCCCATTCTCATGAAACTTGTTTTATCTTGGAAGCCTAACAGACTAAAAAGTACAGTTTACAGTCAGTTATGTAAGCATGTTAAAGAGCAACAGTGGGCAACACTGGAGTAAGGCAATACTGACTGAAAGCGTAACTGGATTCGGAAGCAATCGTAGGGACCTTCCTGAAACCTCAGCAAGTTTTTCTTACAGAAAGTAAACTAAAAAGTAATCTGACACAAGTATAATAGCTTTTATTTTTATTTTTGGTGATTAGTTCACCTGAGAACAATTAGGATACTCATTCATCAAAAGTCTTTATGGAAGATCTATCAGTTACCTTAACAAAGACCTTAGCTTCATTACTACACTCACTCTTTGAAAATACAAGGCTGGTCAATGTATCTTACACCTTCTTATGAAGTTTTATCATTCACTGAACCACTCAAGTGAATTTAATACTTGATAAAGACTGAACATAAGTTAACAATCCTCAAACTTGCTACTTCAATTTTAAACAGCTTCGCCACTAGTTCTAATATACACAGAATGATCTTAACAGTTACGCTGTACATTCCAAAAAATAGTCCTGTCTTTGCCTTCTTACTTTTAAAACCACAAAATATAGAACAGAACTTTGCAGATGAAAGCAAGTAGGTTCTTAATATATAAGACACTATGCATGTTCCAAGAGATTAAACCAAGCACCTGGATGCCCCTCACACACATTAATAATCTGCTCTGCCATTACATGATGCCCCAAAAGCCACAGTCTCCTCTCTTGTTCCTCCAGAAAGAGAAGCCTGTGCAGACATACTTAGAGCCTTTCACAAGTATGGCAAAAATAATCAACTATCTTTTTTCTACAAGATTACAGAGAATTTTAAGTTAAATTATTAAAACTCTAGGAAAGGAGCAAGTTTTTTCTGACAGCCAACTTTTCAGTAATCTGGCTCTATCTCCACAATACTTCAGCATCACTGACAAGTATATCTTTATTTCTTATTTGTCTGTATATATAGGAAGAAAAAAGTCAACCATCCTGTTTTAGGCAACTACAGACCTCTGATTCTGTATTATGGAGGTGGAGAATCTACCTGAGCAAAGTTATTCCTTTGAGCAGTCCTCCTTTACAGAGGCAAAAGAAGTGCCTCAGGTCCTAGATCAAGTACAGAAGATCCCTATGAATTAATGACCAATTCAAGGAGAATATATTTACATAACCGTTGCTGCTGCTAAGTCGCTTCAGTTGTGTCCAACTCTGTGTGACCCCATTGACGGCAGCCCACCAGGCTCCTCCATCCATGGGATTTTCCAGGCAAGAGTACTGGAGTGGGGTGCCACTGCCTTCTCCATGTAACTGTCAAGTTTTGTTTATTTTACATTTGAAACTAACCACTCAGGATTCTATCATTAATGAAAAAAATTTTAAAGTATTATCTCCTTGCCATTATCTTTTCACCTACTTTCTACATTTAAATATGTTTAAGTTCTGGATAATACATGATCTGCCCTGACCAGTATTTTATCATTCGTTTACGGTCCTTACACACTCAATGCACAGGACCAACTCTTTCAAATGTATTCAACCTTTTAGTATAGATCTATTCCCCATCACTCTGTCCAAGATAACCACCTGTTACAGAGAAACAAGAAAGTGGATCTTTAGGAATACAGCAAAATGTTAAGAGCAAGAGGCCAGCTTTTTCCAACCATCTGTTTTTCAAGTTTTATAAAATAAACAAACTTTTCTAATGGGAAAAATATCTTGGAAAAAAAAATGATTAAGCAGAACACTACAAAAGATAGGAATAAGGAAGAAAGTTCTGAAAAACATCCTCCTTAACACTGTCAGTTGTCAGCAGGCAGGCAGAAATGTCAGGGCTTGGTGACTCTTGAAAATAACTAAGTACCCAGCTAGGCCAAAACCTGCAACAGAATTTTTATCTTTTTCTCTGCCACATTACAGCCTCAATCTTTTCCTACTTTCAGTTCTGTTTCTTTCACTTCAATTACTCCCTTTGTGTACTTTTCAGATTCACTCTTCACCTGTTCCTGCATAGTCAGTTTCTCTATGGTTTCTGCTTTCCTTTAACTTAAGCCCACATTTCTGTCCCCTATTAATGTTCCCACACTCTTTCACACTAAGGTTCAAATAATAAGACCAATTATCCTCCCATAAAGACCTGAACTGTTAAATGATACTTGTGTTATTTACAAAGCTTTTATTAACGATTCAGTATTATACTTCTCCTGTTCTCTCTAGTTCCTTCTCCTTCCCTTAAAGTTTTAAGAAGGGTAAGCTGGTTACCTTTTTAACACTTTCTTCTTCCTCTTGGCGTTTCTCATAGTGTGAGAAGTCATCAAAAATGGAAGTGGTGTGCTTGTAGCTGGCTATGATTTTCAACACCTGCTTAGCTTTTTCCAGAGGCACTTCCTGAGTGTCCCTGGAGTTGGTCACTGGTTTATTCTCGTTGTTCTCTAGGCGAATGTGTCGCAGTTGGCTATTGGGAACGTCCTTCACAAAAATCCACCTGACATCAAAACGGCCCTTCCATTTGTCCTGGGACCACACACCTGCACATGTGTTGTAGTCCACAGCAGATTTCATTTCTGCGACACCACAGAAGTGTCCACTGCCGTTGACACTGAAAAGTAAGTAAACGGGGCCTTTCCCGTTCATGGAGCGATAAGCAGCATCCAGTCTCTTGTTACCATGCTCTGTGCTGCACCAGATATTATACTTAATGGAACGGTGGATATCGTCCTCGGAGTAGCTCTTAATGATGAAAACCCGGCCGTGTTTCAGATTCCAGTCAAAATCCTTGGGGTTATAGTTATTAATGGACCGAAGCTTCTCCAAGACGGGATGAGGTTCTGAAGGAGTAGATCCAGATCCAGCCTGAGTCTGTCCTACTCCATTACCATCCACCCCATTATGACCGAACCCACTGCCACGGTTCCGAGGTGCTACCCAGCGGGTTGGCTGAGCTGCCTGCTGCTGCACTGACAGCTGAGCAGGCTGTGGTGGAGGTGGAGGCAATGGCTGCGTCTGTTGCCCTACTGATGCCTGAGCCACTGGTGGGCTATTGTTAGCCTGCTGACCTACAGGCTGCGGAGACCCTTGGGTTGGCTGCTGACCTATATTCTGAACCAAAGCCTGTGAGGGGGCTTTTGCCACAGGACCCTTGTTATCCCAAGTTCCAATATCCATGTTATGCTTTATTGGGGGTGGTGGAAGACTTGACCCTGCAATGCCATTCTTGGTCTTCAACTTGGGTTGCTGTTTCGCAGGCTTGCTAGCAATATCAGCCCAAGATGCTGGTTTTGGAGGAGCAATGGTAGCTGGAGGCAAACTATTGGAAGCCACGATGTTACTAGTAATGGACCCACTACCAACAGCAGAGCCTACAACTTTTGGAACATTGCTTGCAACTTCTGTGCTACCCAACTTCAGTGCTGCCATCCCTTGGTCTATAGTATTCATGCCAGGAGCCTTATTGAGGGTCTCACTGGCAAAAGCTGACTGTCCATCAATCATGGCTCCACCCAAGGAGCTAGGTGCATAAGCATAATTGCTACTATATCCAGAACTCTGAGTAGACTGTCCCTGAGAACTGTTATTTCCCCAGGCTGAGAAGTCAATCCCACTGGGAAAGAAATTAAAACCATGCTGACCAAGAAATGGAGTGCTACCCAGGGCTCCTGGTTGTCCAAACATTGCATCTGGTAGAAAGTGAGGCTCTCCGTTGCTGAGCTGTCCATAAGAAGTTAGATAGGGCATGGCTGTGTCACCCCCAGTAGACCAAGCAGCTTCACCCAAAGAATAGGAGAAGCCAATGGAGGGACTGTAGTAACTGGGTAAGTAGGAATCTGACATGGCAGTATATGCATTATTCTGTGGAAGGAAAAAAAAAGGCAAATTAGAACTAAACACAAAAATAAATAAAACAACCAGGACATTTCCTCTCCGAATTATTCATACAGTACAAACATTTCAGCCATTACCATAAAAATGAGTGGTTTTTTTTTTTTTTTCAGATGGTCTCTTCCCATAAACTTGCTAGCATTTTTACAGACTAAGATATTTTGGTTTAATCATTGAAGTGTTTAAACATTTAAAACTAAACTGACATACAGTGAACACAGGCCTTAGCTTTTAGTGCTTCAATTCAGAAAAGGGAAAACCCAGCATCTCACCAAGTGCAAGTCCTGTTCTGTGAGAAAGAATGTGTGCTTAGCTGCTCAGTCGTCTCTGACTCTTTGAGACCCCATGGACTGTAGCCCACCAGGCTTGTCTGTCCACGGTGATTCTCCTAGCATGAATACTGGAGTAGGTTGCCATACCCTCCTCCAGCATATCTTCCCAACCCAGGGAGAACCCATGTCTCCCACACTGCAGGTGGATTCTTTACCAGTTGAGCCACCAGGGAAGCCCAAGAATACTGGAGTGGGTAGCCTATCCCTTCTCCAGGGATCTTCCTGACCCAGGAATGGAACCAGGGTCCTCCTGCATTGCAGGTGAGTTCTTTACCATCTGAGCTACCTGGGAAGCCCACTCTCTGAGGATACCTTTATTAAAACCACTATCTCTGGACTGAAGGAATGGGAATACTGACAGAACAGAAGAATATTCAAAAGAGTTTCCTATTAAAACTGCATTGTATAACAAATAAAACAACAAAAAGAACTAGAAATTTCAATTTCTATCCCCCAAATCTGTGCAGCCATTACCCAACCATAAACCAAAAAGAAAAGTTCAATACATCTAGTTTATAATATAGCTTTCTGGCAGACCATTTGAGAACATCAGTAGACGCCACTATTTAATTATAACCTTAAATTTTAAAAAATGAAAAAAAAAAATTATAACCTGGAAAGAAAGTGCACAGTGGCTTCCAGAGGATTCAAAACTAAACAAGTATTGCTATTTGTTCTGTTTCATCTATAAAAGTAAAGGCTGTAGCTAAAATGTACACTTAACTTTTCCATTAAAAACAGGAATTAATTTCTAAAGGCATGGTACAGTCCGTATCTTTAAAAAAGGAATCATCCTTGATAATAACAACCAGAAAAAGTTTTACCCAACTAGTCTTCATATTAGAAAACATTACATTGTAAAAACATTCTTTCATCTGTGCTGACAGTATTTTAACTTTTTTTTAAATAAACCCTACAACTCACAAAGTAGTCCCTTAAATCAAAGTAACAGATACATACAATCGGTTTCTATACACCCAGAGTCAGCTCAACTCAAAAATAGAGTGCTTTATCCTAACTTCAAAAGAGCTCTGGTATCTAAGATTCCACTAACTAGTCAATAGGGAACGTTGTTCTTGATAACTATTAATATGCTAGGTCTGTATTAGTTTGTATTATCAAAGCCAAGAGTACTTCTCCCTGGCCACTAAAAACACATCTCTTGAAGATTAAATTTTTTAACTAATGCAGTTTACTCAAATAGTGGTGCTTTTCTCAACCAATTTAAAATTTTCTTTTAAAAAACTAAGTGACATATACCCTCAAGTTTACAAAAAATCTAAGTCTCAAAGATAGTGTTATAATTTTAACAGCCCCAAATTCATTATAAATAAGAAATTCAGTCTACACTTAATACATTTAGCCTGAAGAATTATTTCAAATGTGATAAAAATTGGTTAAAAAAATAGATGAAACACTCTTGACAAACTACAAAGATTCTTAAATTATGTCTTCTCAACCAAAATTTATATACCACCCCCTAAGTTTTTCAAGACATTTAAGTTTTAGCTTTCTTTGTAATAAAATAAATGCACTCATTATCACAGGTTATATTATAACAGCTGAATACCTACACCTGATCTGGCAGGTTCCCACATGCCCCTGAGCTCAAAACTGAATTACACAATGTTTCACAAGAACTACCTAGAATTATGTTTCCAAATACTCTCACTCTCCCTGTTATGATTATGTAAGCAAACTACTTCAATAGCAGGAACCCAGTGATAGTTCATTCCTCTACTTCCTTCCCTACTTTTCCTGATTAACTGGTTGTCTTCTGTAAAAACTTTTCCCCAATCACTTACTTAAGTGGTTTCTACACTTTCAATGCAGAAACTTTTACATAAGGAATCAGAGAGTTTTACCTAAGAATTAGGCCCAAACATGCACTCTCACTAACATGTCAAGTTATTCCAAACTATTATATACATCACAGAGCATCTGTTCAGAATTTATATAAATGTTCCATAAGCTTCTCTATCTTCTAGGATATTCCGAATGAGTTACTGTCAATTTTCCTTTTGGCTAATTAGTCTGGGGAGTTATATTTATTAGCTACAACATTGTGGCTGTGTCTTTGGGATTCAAAATACTAATACAAAGACCTGCCAAGTCAAAACATTTTGTGTGCACAGGTCATGTTCATACGTGAACCTACATGCAACTCATCTTCACATTAGAAGATAATTACATTGCAAAAACTGAATTCCATTATTCTTGATCTATCTTTGTGCTGAACACTATGTTATATCACTTTAAATCCATTTTGTAAATTCTATAGCTCCCCAAAGAAGCCAACGTGAAAAACGTTTTAGGAGTGAAAATATTTAACACAGAAAAGTACTCTTAAGTTTCACACTGTTAGATTCTTGGTAAGGAGGAAGAACTACTCAAACAAGTGTTGCTGTTAGTACACTATAAAATGTTATCAGTACTAGCCTCAGAGAATTGTTTGCTGACAATAAAGATGAGAATCTTAACAGCCTACAACATCTGTAGCAACTTTTTTAAAAGTCGTCCAGTGAAAATTAGATTTATTGATAGAGCAGAGCAAAGAATAAACGTATACTACATCCTACGATCAAGCATGTAAATGGTTAACTACTCACGGGCCTTGCCTGTGGACTCAAGTAAGGTTCAAAATCATCATCGTTTAATCCATCCTTTTGATGTACAGATCCATTTTGTACTAGAGGAAAAAAATTCCAATTAGGAGTGTCTCAATCGTACAATCTACCTCCCAAATTAATCAAATTACCTCCTAACAAGAGAAAAACCTTACTAAACAGAGCAAGTTTGTATTTCAGAACGGTAAAGATGAGAGTGAATGCTGAGCAACAATTCGTCAGTGAAAATGTCTCCCTCCATCCAGAGAAAGTTGATCTAAAAAGGTCATTTAATTGGCTCCTCTAGATTTCAATTCCCTCCCGCTTCCCCTCCCCCACCACATGTGAGTACTTCCAGAGTGGGATCCACGAGGATGAAAAACAAAGGCCTTCTAAGACCTACAGGAAACTAAGGACCTGGAACATTTCAAGACCGATTCCACCCCCCACTTCTAATGAATTACTCCTTGTTCACTAAAAAGCTGTTCGTCAGCTGCAGGAACACACCGAAAGGGTCAAACACTCAAGTGTGTGAGGCACCTGCAAACTAAGCGGCTTCCGAAAGGTCCTCTCCCCGGGGCGCTTCCCGGAGACCCCGCCCCCCCACTCC
>NW_011495069.1:10789259-10789706 GCF_000754665.1 Bison bison bison | reverse complement strand
CTCTGCAGGCGAAGGAAACGTCGCCGAGCGGCAAGTCGTCCGAGGAAGAAACGGAAAAGGAAAGACAAATTAAAGCCGGGCCCGAGAAGGGAATAAAGGCGCAGGCCTGAGGAGCGGCGTCAGGAACGGGGGTGGAGGGGAAGGCTGAAGATGGGAGGCGGGGGAAGTGCGAAGCCGGAGGGGGCCGCGGAGAGGAGCCGGGGCCGCGCCACAAACAACGCGAGGGGGCCAGGGCTTCAAGGAAGGGGAAGGAAACAAGAGAAAAACGAGGCCCTCTGAGAGGAAGGGACGCGGCGCGGCCGGCGGGCTCCGAGGCCCGGGGAAGAGCGGGGAGAACGGGCCGAGGGCGAGGCGCTGGGCGCGGCCGGCCTGAGAGGCTCGAAACCTGGCCCGCGAGAGGCGCCGCCTCGCCTTGGCCCGACTGGGGGCGGCGGGTCCGGGCCTAGT
>NW_011495069.1:10786551-10789039 GCF_000754665.1 Bison bison bison | reverse complement strand
GCTCGGGCTCCGGCTCCGACTCGGCGACGCTCTAGCCCGAGAGCTCAACGCCCGTCTCTATGCCTTTACGCGCGCGCTCGCTCCTCGCAGCCGAAATAAGAGCGCCGGGCGGCGGAGGCGGTCGGCGCGCGCGGCGCGACGCTGACTCTCACATTCACTCACCCACGCGGAAGGGGCCCGGCGCGAAGCACCCCGGGAAGGCAGAGGCGGGACCGCAGCGCCCTCTGGTGGTGTGGAGGAGCGGAAGCGGCGCGCGCGGCCTCCCCGCCCCCACCGCTTCGGGATTGGGGCCTAGGAGAGTGGGATTGGCGGCCAGGGTTGCACCACGAGGTTTTGACTAACAGCTGGAGCTGAAGAGAGTCCCTTTAGCTTGAGGAAGCCCACAAAAGTTGGTTTTTCGGGGAGGAAGCGACCCTCAAAGGCTGAGCGACCTTAAACCTGCTTCCCAGTTCTGGATGGCACACTCCCCCTCATATGGGAGGGAACACAAACGGGAGTCACAGGGCCCTCAGGGAAAGTTCAAAGGGACCCTGTCTTGAGAAAGAAAGCCCCTCACCTGGTTATTCTCTTCTGTTATCAGGCTACAAGAAAGAGTACCCAAAGAACAAAAATATTCACAAAAAATCTGATCCCCTGAGAAAGAGATTTACCATTTGGCGGTTGCAGGCAGGAGAATCTACAATTCTTTTTCAGGAACATCGCTGGCCCCCATGATAATCTGTTAAACTGTGGATTTTCTTTCTAAGGAAAACACACCTCGCACAACTACACAAAATTTTACTGATCTTTCAATGAGCCCTTACCTGGAGAAGGAAGGAAATTAACGCTCTTTAAATACCTGCTGTCGACTTCGCTCTGTTGTTAGGTGTTTTCAAACATATTAAAGGCTTTCAGCATCAAAACAGCTGGCAGTCAATCCATTTTACAACTGAGGAAACAGAGAGGTTAAGGCATGTGCCCAAGGTCACAAAGCTATCAAAGAAGTTTGTCTGACATTGAGAGGAACATAATAGTGTCCCTCCGACCCCAAGAGAAATCATATGTATTGAGGAGGTCTAAAGGATGGGGGGCACTGGTGGTAAAGAACCTGCCTACCAAAGCTGGAGACACAGGAGATGCAGGTTCTATCCTTGGGTTGGGAAGATTCCCTAGAGGAGGGAATGGCAACCCACGCCAGTATTCTTTCCTAGAGAATCCCATGGACAGAGGAGCCTGGTGGGTTTACAGTCCATGGGGTCCTAAGGACTCAGACAGGACTTAGCGACTGAGCACACACACATACACACAAAGGGTGGGCAGAAGCATTTTTCATCAGAGGCAAACCTGACTCCTGCAAGGATATTTGATATGGGACAGCCCATCACCTAATAGCTTTTGTTTTTGCAAATAGTAGTAAACAGATGAATAATGCACTCTTAAGGGTCAACCTGATACCATCCACTCCCTGGATACAGGAAGCTTTGGTGGACTCAGTAGTAAAATAAGTGATAACATGTTGTATGTTGCATCATAATTTTACTAAAAGTGCTCAAAGTACTTTTTTCCTACCCATAATCACATTTATGGTTGGAAAGGATAAGGTGAGGTACCAAATATGATAGATTCTGGCAGAATCCAGATTCAGAGGATAGATCCCACCAAAGAAAGAAAACTAACCTGGTAAGCCTTTCTTTTTTTTAAAAAAAGGAAAGATAACTTAGTCAGTTAACTCCATGACCCAGATTTATGTGCAAACTGTAAGAAGTTGCCTAACCTTCCCTTGTATGGTAAATATAGGATTAGACCAGGAGTCATAACCTGGGAGAGGGAGTGACTAAATACAGGCCTTCTCAACAGATTTATGACTCTAGGTAAATTACTAAAACTTTCAGTGATTCCCTCATTTGGTGAAAGGGATAAAAATATCTACCTAACATGTTTGTTGCAAAGATTAAATTGCATGAATCAAAAAACAAAAACATTAAAGCAAATCTCGTATATTTTAAGTTTCTTTCCTATAATCCCATTAAGGCATGATAGTGAAAATTCCCAGATCAGATCAGATCAGATCAGTCGCTCAGTCCTGTCCGACTCTTTGCAACCTCATGAATCGCAGCAAGCCAGGCCTCCCTGTCCATCAACAACTCCCGGAGTTCACTCAGACTCACGTCCATTGAGTCAGTGATGCCATCCAGCCATCTCATCCTCTGTCGTCCCCTTCTCCTCCTGCCCCCAATCCCTCTCAGCATCAGGGTCTTTTCCAATGAGTCAACTCTTCCCATGAGGTGGCCAAAGTACTGGAGTTTCAGCTTTAGCATCATTCCTTCCAAAGAAATCCCAGGGCTGATCTCTTTCAGAATGGACTAGTTGGATCTCCTTGCAGTCCAAGGGACTTTCAAGAGTCTTCTCCAACACCACAGTTCAAAAGCATCAATTCTTTGGTGCTCAGCCTTCTTCACAGTCCAACTCTCACATCCATACGTGACCACAGGAAAAACCATAGCCTTGA
>NW_011495069.1:10785342-10786451 GCF_000754665.1 Bison bison bison | reverse complement strand
GGCAATAAGGAGTTCATGGTCTGAGCCACAGTCAGCTCCTGGTCTTGTTTTTGGTGACTGTATAGAGCTTCTCCATCTTTGGCTGCAAAGAATATAATCAATCTGATTTCGGTGTTGACCATCTGGTGATTTCCATGTATAGAGTCTTCTCTTGTGTTGTTGGAAGAGGGTGTTTGTTAATTCCCTCCTTTCAATAATATTTTCTTAGTGCCTGAAATTTTGATTAATCCCTTTGGGATTACTTTTTGTCCTACAGGAGTTCCCAGTTAAAAGGCAGATATCCTGGGGGGAAGGATATTCTCTAAACCTGAATTAGTTCACAAGATTGGCTTTAACAGGCCCCTGAACAGAACACAAACAATATTGATATACATTTAGGGACTTTCCTGGTGGTTCAGTGGCCAAGACTCCTGGATACCACAGCAGGGGGCTCAGTTCAATTCCCCAGTCAGGGATCTAGATCCCACATGCTACAACTAAGACCCAGCACAGCCAAAAAAAAAAAATTTAAGACATATGGGATTTCCCTGATGGTGCAGGGTTAAGAATCCACCTGCCAATGCAGGCGACACAGGTTTGATCCTGATGCAAGAAGATGCCACATATCATGGGACAACTCAACTTGTTCACCACAACTACTGAACCTGTGCACTAGAACCCACAGACTGCAAGTACTGAAGCCCGAGTGCCCTAGAGCCCGTGCTCTGCAATAAGAGAAGCCACCACAATGAAAAGCCTGTGCATCCACCCACCACAAGTAGAGGAAGCCTGCTTGCAGCAAGAAAAACCCCAGTGTAGCCAAAAAAAAAGAGAGAGAGAGAGAGATAATTAATCATTGGGAAGAGGGAGAGGAAGTCTGGAGTGTGGGGTATCATCTTAGGGTGGCAGAGAAAAGAATACTGTATGAGAAATTAGTTTGGATTCTAGTTTCACCTCTACCACTAGGTGCATAGATCCTTCAGTCCCTCTACTAACATAACAAGCATTTATTGAGGGCGAGGAGTACGTCAAGGCTGTATGTTGTCACCCTGCTTATTTAGCTTATATGCAGAGTACATCATGAGAAACACTGGACTGGATGAAGCACAAGCTGGAATCAAGATTTCTGG
>NW_011495069.1:10784753-10785242 GCF_000754665.1 Bison bison bison | reverse complement strand
AAATATCAATAACCTCAGATATGCAGATGACACCACCCCTATGGCAGAAAGTGAAGAAGAACTAAAGAGACTCTTGATGAAAGTGAAAGATGAGAGTGAAAAAGTTGACTTAAAGCTCAACATTCAGAAAACTAAGATCATGGCATCCTGTCCCATCACTTCATGGCAAATAGGTGGGGAAACAGTGGAAACAGTGGCTGACTTTATTTTTGGGGGCTCCAAAATCACTGCAGATGGTGATTGCAGCCATAAAATTAAAAGACGTTTGCTCCTTGGAAGGAAAGTTATGACCAACCTAGATAGCATATTAAAAAGCAGATGGACCTTGCCAACAAAAGTCAGTCTAGTCAAGGCTATGGTTTTTCCAGTGGTCATGTATGGATGTGAGAGTTGGACCATAAAGAAAGCTAAGCACTGAAGAACTGATGCTTTTGAACTGTGGTGTTGGAGAAGACTCTTGAGAGTCCCTTGAACTGCAAGGAGATCCAA
>NW_011495069.1:10771075-10784653 GCF_000754665.1 Bison bison bison | reverse complement strand
AAGGACTGATGTTGAAGCTGAAACTCCAATACTTTGGCCACCTGATGCGAAGAACTGACTCATTTGAAAAGACCTTGATGCTGGGGAAGATTAAAGGCAGGAGGAGAAGGGGACGACGAAGGATGAGATGGTTGGATGGCATCACCGACTTAATGGACATGAGTTTGGGTAAACTCCGGGAGTTGGTGATGGATAGGGAGGCCTGGCGTGCTGTGGTCCATGGGGTCGCAAAGAATGAGATACGACTGAGTGATTGAACTGAACTGAACTAAGGCAATGTGCTGGAGAGAAAGTCTTAAGAGTTCAGTTCCTCTTGAAGTCTATAGTCAGGGAAACTGACAGCAAATAGCTATTAAAATAATCATTCAATCACAGTTGTGTAGAGTGCATGAGAAAGCGTAGATGGACCTCACTTAGTCAGAAGACCAGGAAGTTTTCTCTGAAGTCCATGAGCTTCAGCTAGAACCTGAAAGGTGACCGGAAATTGACCAGTCTAGGAGGGAAGGAATGTGAGAGATAATGTGTGCAAAGGCCTCAGGCAGGGAAGGAGCTTTGGCACTGGTGAGGAACTGAAAAAAAGGCCAGTGTGACTGGTGCATAATGAGAGACAGGATGAAACCAAATGAGACTCAAGAATTGGGCAGAAAGAAGGAAAATAGAGACTATAGTTGTTAACTACAAGGAGTGATCATCTGGTAAAGGGTTAATAGAAGCATAGTATTCTCAGGTTTATGTTTTAAGAAGTTCACTGTGATTGCAGTGTGGAAAGGAGATTCAGGGAGAGATGAGTACATTAGGAGTTAGAAGAATATCGTAGCAAATGCAAGCAAAACGTAGTGGTCTAATACGGTGATAATGGGGAATACCTTGACGGTCCAATGCTTAGGACTCCTCGCTCTCACTGTCAAGGGTTCGGGTTCAATCTCTGGTGGGGGAACTAAGATCCCACAAGCTGTGCGGCTTGGGGACGGGGGAAATATATATATATATATATAAACAGAAAAGGACAAATGGACATTTTAGGTGGTAAAATGAGAGGTCTCAGTGATTGATTGGATTTGGGGAGGGCATTAAAGGAGGAGATACAAACATAATATCTAGTTTAATTTGAGTGATTCCATGGATCTGGTGCCATTTTCTTTACCTATGTTTATTTATTTTTAATATCTATATTTATTTATGTGGCTGCACTGAGTCACAGTTGCAGGACACAGGATCTTCAATCTTCATTGCAGCATTCCAACTCTTAGTTGCAGCGTGTGGGATCTAGTTCCCCCAACCTGGGCCCCCTGCATTGAAAGCAGGTGCCATTTTCTAAAGCAGGTAATACTAGAGACAGGGAAAGATCATTAATTCACCTTTGGACATGCTGTGTTTCAGGAGAATCTAAAATATCAGATAGGAATATTCCGTAGACAATTAAGAGGTTTGGGGCTTAGAGAGTAAAATCAAACTAGGAATACAAATCTTGGAATCTCTGGTATGGGGATGTTAGTTAAACCCAAAAGAGCCCCTGAAATTTCCTCAGAAGAGCAAGAGGAGAGCAACAGGCCCAGTACCAAACTAGAGATGGAAGGGGAGAGACAGAGGAAATCATCTCCTTACTCAGAGTCTATTTCCAAGACTGTAAAATAGGGACGTGGGGCTATTAATCTCAGAATAACTTCTGAGATTCCTTCTAGTTCAACCATTTTAGACCTCTGGAAGGTAAAACCAAAGAAATTCTTCCGGATGTATGAAGGGGGCAGTGGGGATAAGAGAAAGAAAAGAAGCAGGCAAGGAGGGGACTTCCCTGGCGGTCCAGTGACTAAGGCTCAGTCTTCCACCTCAGGGGATACAGTTTAATCCCTGGTTCAGTTCAGTTCAGTCACTCAGTCGTGTCCGACTCTTTGCGACCCCATGAACTGCAGCATGCCAGGCCTCTCTGTCCACCACCAACTCTCGGAGTTCACTCAAACTCACATCCATCGAGTCGGTGATGCCATCCAGCCATCTCATCCTCTGTCATCTCCTTCTCCTCCTGCCCCCAATCCCTCCCAGCATCAGGGTCTTTTCCAATGAGTCAACTCTTCGCATGAGGTGGCCAAAGTACTAGAGTTTCAGCTTTAGCATCATTCCTTCCAAAGAACACCCAAGACTGATCTCCTTTAGGATGGACTAGTTGGATCTCCTTGCAGTCCAAGGGACTCTCGAGTCTTCTCCAACACCACAGTTCAAAAGCATCAATTCTTTGGTGCTCAGCTTTCTTCGCAGTCCATCTCTCACATCCATACACGACTACTGGAAAAACCATAGCCTTGACTAGACGGACATTTGTTGGCAAAGTAATGTCTCTGCTTTTGAATATGCTATCTAGGTTGGTCATAACTTTCCTTCCAAGGAGTAAGCGTCTTTTAATTTCATTAAACCTGCTTAGGACAGGTTTAATCCCTGGTTAGAACAGGTTCGATCCCTGGTTAGGACAGATTTTACGTGTAATCTCCAGAATTTTACTATGGGCTGGGCTGGGCCCTAGCACGCTTGCTCTTTTTCTCAAATGCTTCCAGACTTCAGGAACAGCAGACTTCATTGCCCACGTCACCCTCTTACTAAGGCAGGAATGGAACATTTATCCTTTGATAAATGTTTATATACTTCATACAACTGACAGTGTAAAACCCTATTTTTAAAGATTTCTACTGGTTCTCTGTAATCCACACAGTTTACCAAGCTTGTGACTCCCTGCTGCTGCTGCTGCTGCTGCTAAATTTCTTCAGTCGTGTCCGACTCTGTGCGACCCCATAGATAGCAGCCCATGAGGCTCCCCTGTCCCTGGGATTCTCCAGGCAAGAACACTGGAGTGGGTTGCCATTTCCTTCTCCAATGCATGAAAGTGAAAAGTGAAAGTGAAGTCACTCAGTCGTGTCCTACTCCTAGCGACCCCATGGACTGCAGCCTACCAGGCTCCTCCATCCATGGGATTTTCCAGGCAAGAGTACTGGAGTAGGGTGCCATTGCCTTCTCCATGTGACTCCCTAGCCATGTATATTTCTCACCATACACTCTGAGCTCCAGCCACATTGTGTTTTTCTGAAACATACATTTTTTTCCTGGAACCTACAACTTTGCACATGCTGTTCTTTCTGCTCCATTGTCCTTGACATCTCCCCTCCCCAACTCACATTTGTCCTTCAAAACCCTGATCAATTAAGCCATATTTTTTCCCTTGAGCAGAACAAAGGTGCTCTCTTTGCCCACCCATAATATTGGTCACAGTTCTTTATGGTAACCTATTTTAGTGTATTAAAGTTATCTGTTTATATCAGCATTTTTCTTTTGGAAATCTTGGACTCAGTTGAAAATCTAATGAGAGTAATGAAACTTCTCAGAAAAATGCATATACAACCAAATTTTTACCTCCAATCTCATTATGTACTCTCTTTCCCAAGGATGGGGGTTCCCTGGTGGCTCAGATGGTAAAGAATCTGCCTGCAATGCAGGAGACCCAGGTTTCATCCCTTGTCAGGAAGATCCGTTGGAGAAGAGAATGGCTACCCATTTCAGTATTCTTCCCTGGAGAATTCCAGGGACTACTGGAATTCACTACTGATCGACTAATGCTTTTGCTTTCACACTTTCCCCAAGTACATCCATTTCATCGACTGCAGGTTAAGAGAACCAACTCTCAGCTTATATACTGCCTCTCCAATAAATCTATTACTGCTTATAGGACAAAGAACATTTTATTATTAATCTTTATAATCCAGTGCTTGCTAAATGTTTGTTGAATTAATTTCTCTCATTCATTTTCAAAATTCCCCCTAGTAATGTCAATCTCCATTTTATTAATGAAAACCTTGTGGGGCCAACCTTTGCATTCAAAAGTTAAATGTGAAGATTTAACTTGCATAATTGAATGTTAAGGAAAGGCACTGTGGAAATCCCAAGATAAATGGATGGTTGTCTTTTGACATGCAGGTGTGTTTTATGACTTGCTGAATGAAGTTCTGAGAAGAGCAACATGAGAACAAAGCTAAAGGAAGAAAAGACCTACATCTGGGCCAAGTGGCCTAAGGACACTAGGAATCCACAAGGGCCCCTGTCGGGGATGTCATCAAGGGCAGAAAAGAACCAGAACCCAGAGAGAGCCAGCAGGAAAAGATCCTTGAAGTTTTCAACTCAGGGTCTAGAGGTGAAAGCCGAAAGTTTCACCAGTCCCCCAAGAAATGAGAAAGCTAATGATAATGTAATGAGCTTTTCATAAAGCTAAACTAATTCAGTGTAGAAGACTTATTTATTCTTAGATTGTTTTCCTCCTACTTTCGTGATGTGAA
Source organism: Bison bison bison (assembly GCF_000754665.1). NCBI lineage: Eukaryota > Metazoa > Chordata > Mammalia > Artiodactyla > Bovidae > Bison > Bison bison. The sequence goes on along the minus strand of NW_011495069.1, from coordinate 10,780,340 downwards.
AATGACCTTTCTTCTCAAATGATGCCAGTAAAAATTAGCCATTTAAAAAATAGCCTTTGCTCACTTTGGCAGCACATATACTAAAACTGGAACACTACAGAGAAGATTAGCACGGCCCCTATGCAAGGATGACATGCAAATTCATGAAGTGTTCCATATTTTTATATGTATGGCTGAGTCCCTTCACTGTTTACCTGAAACTGGCACAATATCGTTAAGCAGTTATACCCCAATGCAAAATAAAAAGTTTAAGGTTTGGAAAAATAAAAAATATACACTAGATGTTGAAGATATAACAGTGAGCAAAAGAAAATAAGTCAATAAATTAATATCCTTATTTGGTAAAATATAGTGTATAGAACTCCGTACTGGTTCCTTTTCTTTTTTTTTCTTCATACTGTTTCCTAAGACTTTTTTTTTTTTTTTCAAACCTCTTTTATTGATCCACGGGATCTCAGAGTTTGAACAGCACTGTGCTAGGAAACAGCTTATAGTCTTAATCTTAAGACAATAGCCCAGAGGGAAAAATGAAGTATAAACAAGATTTCTAGAGATAGTTCCAAGAGAAAAATGAAGTTAGGGAGACCTAGGAAGGACTGGTTCAATTTTAAGTCTGTGCCAAGAAAAAATAGTGAAACTAATGAATGTGCCTCTAAACAATTTCACAGTGTTTTATAGTTAAATGCTTCCCTTTTGATCCTTGGGTGGCAGCTACAGAGTGTGAGAGGCAAAAATATGTCCACTTTGCTCAAAAAGTCTTATCAGAATGTCTTGGTCAATGGAAATGTTAACTCAACATTTCTGAAGCATAGTGGTTGCATTTTTGTTCCTGGAGCAGGGAAATACATTTTCACTGAGTTGGTAAAGACTTTACAATATTATAATGTTCTATGAAATTGGTTCCTCACCAACAAGGGATATGGGGTTGGGCTCTCAGTTCAGTTCAGTTGAGTCTTGTCCAACTCTTTGCAACCCCATGGACTGCATCACACCAGGTTTCCGTGTCCAACACCAACTCCTGGAACTTGATCAAACTCATGTCCATCGAGTCAGTGATGCCATCCAACCATCTCATCCTCTGTCGTCCCCTTCTTTTCCTGCCTTCAATTTTTCCCAGCATCAGGGTCTTTTCCACAGAGTCAGTTCTTTGCATCAGGTGGCTAAAGTATTAGAGCTTCAGCTTCAGCATCAGTCCTTCCAATGAATATTCAGGACTGATTTCCTTTAGGATGGACTGGTTTGATCTCCTTGCAGTGCAAGGGACTCTCAAGAGTCTTCTCCAACACCACAGTTCAAAAGCATCACTTTTTTCACATTCAGCTTTCTTTACGGTCCAATTCTCACATCCGTATATGACTAATGGAAAAACCATAGCTTTGACCAAAAGGACCTTTGTCAGCAAAGTAATGTCTCTGCTTTTTAATATGCTGTCTAGGTTGGTCATAGCTTTTCTTCCAAGGAGCAAGTGTCTTTTAATTGTGTGGTTGCAGTCACCATCTACAGTGATTTTGAAGCCCAAGAAAAGAAAGCCTGTCACTGTTTCCACTGTTTCCCTGTCTATTTGCCATGAAGTGATGTGTTGACTTTTAAGCCAGCCTTTTTTCACTTTCTTCTTTCACTTTCATTAAGAGGCTCTTTAGTTCCTCTTCACTATCTGCCATAAGGATGGTGTCATCTGTGTATCTGGGGTTATTGATATTTCTCCCGACCATCTTGATTCCAGCTTGTGCCTCATCCAGCCTGGCATTCTGCATGATGCACTCTGCATATAGACCCAGGGTTCGATCCCTTGGTCGAGAAGATTCCCTGAAGTAGGAAATGGCACACTACTCCAGTATTCTTGCCAGGATATCCCATGGACAGAGAAGCCTGGTGGGCTACAATCCATGGGGTTTCAAAGAGTCAGACACGACTGAGAAACAGCATGCACTCTGCATATAATTTAAATAAGCAGGGTGATAATATACAGCCTTGATGTACTCCCTTCTTGATTTGGAACCAGTCTGTTGTTCCATGTCCAGTTCTAACTGTTGCTTCTTGACCTGCATACACATTTCAGGAGGCAGGTAAGGTGGTCTAGTATTTCCATCTCTTTCAGAATTTTCCTCAGTTTGTTGTGATCTACACAGTCAAAGGCTTTGGTGTAATCAATGAAGCAGATGTTTTTCTGGAACTGTCTTGCTTTTTTGATGATCCAGCAGATGTTGGCAATTTGATCTCTGGTTCCTCTGCCTTTTCTAAATCCAGCTTGAACATCTGGACGTTCACAGTTCATGTATTATTGAAGCCTGGGTTGGAGAACTTTGAGCATTACTTTGATAGCATGTGAAATGAGTGCAATTGTGCAGTAGTTTGAGCATTCTTTGGCATTGCCTTTCTTTGGGATTGGAATGAAAACTGACCTTTTCCAGTCCTGTGGCCACTGCTGAGTTTTCCAAATTGGCTGGCATATTGAGTGTAGTACTTTAACAGCATCATCTTTTAGGATTTGAAAGAGCTCAACTGGAATTCCATCACCTCCACTAGCTTTGTTTGTAGTGATGCTTCCTAAGGTCCACTTGACTTCGCATCCCAGGATGTCTGGCTCTATGTAAGTGATCACACCATTGTGGTTATCTGGGTCATGAAGCTCTTTTTTGTACAGTTCTTCTGTGTATTCTTGCCATCTCTTCTTAATATCTTCTGCTTCTGTTAGGTCCATACAGTTTCTATTCTTTATTGTGCCCATCTTTGCATGAAATGTTCCCTTGGTAGCTCTGATTTTCTGTGTCTTTCCCTGTCTATTGTTTTCCTCTATTTTTTTTTTTGCATTGATCTGTTAGGAAGGCTTTCTTATCTATTAGGCTTGCTAATCTTTGGAACTCTGCACTCAGATGGATATATCTTTTCTTTTCTCCTTTGCCTTTTGCTTCTCTTCTTTTCTCAGATAATTGTAAAGACCTCCTCAGACCATTTTGCCTTTTTGCATTTCTTTTCCTTGGAGATGGTTTTGATCACTGCCTCCTGTACAATGTCACGAACCTCATTCCATAGTTCTTCAGGCACTCTGTCTATCAGACCTAATCCCTTGAATCTATTTCTCACTTCCACTGTATAATCGTAAAGGGTTGGGCTCTATACAGTAGGGAACAAATGAAGGAGTTCTAATCAGGGACCATGACATCAGCATCACCTCAAACAGAACCATTAACAAAGTGATAAATCAGTACTTCCTGTGTCTGATGGACAGGATAGATGATTTGGGTTCTAAAATAATTTCTCAGGTAAGTTCCCTCCCCTCACAACTCCCTCTCCAGTACTTTTGAGAGATGGTGAACAGGACTGTAAGCAAAACAACCTTAAGGAGCAGCTAAACAAAATACATTATCCGTAGAACATCATCATGATAAAATAGTTAGTTGAAAGTTTTCCTTTTAGGTATTAAGGTTCTCTAGCACATTTGAAGACTCTGTTTAATAAATTTGATCCATATACAATGCTTCAAATGTATCTGTTGTTTAGAGTAGAATATAAATGTTAGTTTCCTCATTGTAAAATGATGTAAACAATGCTATTGACCACGCAGGACTGTAGTGAGGATCAAATGGATTAACAATGTAAAGTGCTTAGAACAATGCTTGGTACATAGTTATCCTTCCATAAGTATTGGCTATTATTGTTATTATTATTAATAATATTATTCATGCATCAAATATCTATCCAGCCTCTACTACATGCCAGGCACTGTTCCAGGGACTGCAGAACAGCAGTGACTAAGAGGTGAGAAAGGCCCCTGCTCTCATGGAGCTTCCATTCTAGTTGGGGGAGAAAAAAATACATGTATATCAGGTGATAGTAAAAGAAAGAAAAATAAAGCAGGGTAAAGGAAAGTGGGAAGCACAGTGCAGAAGGAAACTGCCACTCTTCATAGGGTGGGTAATCAAGGAAGTCCTCTCTGATAAGGGAACATGTGAACGGAGACTTGAAGGAAATGACATATTAATAATAAGCTCTGCAGCTACCTGGGGGGAAGAGTGTGCTTGAAACCATTGAATCAAAAAATAAGCTGCAAAAAAAAAGTATTAATAGATTTGGGTTTGTAATAGGGAGTGACAGTGTCTGTTAAGAAGCCATGTTTCACCTAACACAGGCCTCAGTTCCAGTCTGGTGCTGCTGTGAGGAAATGTGGACCCAGTGTTGTCAGATCTTCTGGGCTTTGGTTTTTGTTGTTGCTGTTTTTTGAAGAAAAGTTTTATCCTAAATTTTTCATGTGAACTGTTCCTATGTTTGAAACTCTGTGTAGGCATAAATGGGGCTTCCCTGGCGGCTCAGATGGTAAAGAATCCGCCTGCGATGCAGGAGACGGGTTCGATCCCTGGGTCGGGAAGATCCCCTGGAGGAGGAAGTGGCAACCCACTCCAGTATTCTTGCCTGGAGGATCCCATGGACAAAGCTCCTACATTAAAGTCCAATGAGGAACCCATCTTTCTTTCTGGATCACTACCCAGCCTCAGATTTATCTTTGTATGTGACCCAATGCTAATGTCCACGTGTTTTCAAACTAGAAAAATCGACCCACGTCATAAACCATAGTTACTAGCAAAGGCACATAGAAGCAAGAGAACCCAGGGTTAATTTCAAAGTAGAGTGTGGCCTACTTTAGGATGAGAGGGCTTCAGGAGTCTTCAGGTTGGGAGCCTCATAGACACAACAGAAACTTCAGGTAGTTATGAAGATGTAGTTAAGAATTATACTGGGCTGCAATAATTTATCCAGCAAACAGGCATGTCTTAGCCTGGGCTATGGACCATAGGTAGAGAATCGATCAGGTGTGAAAGATAGATTTTAGAATCTGTGTTCTGAGGAACTTCGAGCACAAGCATATCCCAAAGATGCCTCAATTCAGGTGATGACTAGAGTTAAGAAGGCTGTTCTAGAGTGAAGACTGAAATCTCTGGATGTACAGTGAGGTTTGGGTCTTGGGGTCTCCTTGGAAGGAAATGATTGTCTTGAGTTGTTGATAAGAAAGTTATTGCTAAGAAAGGCAGAGTTACTACATGGCAGGATTTGGGAACTAAGTCACACTGGTTTTTCCAAAGCAAGGAGGATGGTGCAGCATGGTGAGGATGTTCAAGGAAAGTAGAACCTTCTAGAGGGCGCGCGGTTGCCTAGCTTGGGACTAAGAAAGGTGTTCCAGGTTGGCAAGGAAAACTAGAAATGACTCAACTAAGGCTATCTAAGAAGAGAATACCAGGGGCAGAGAGTGCTAGTCTAGCGGAACTGATCCTTTGTTTAGCGCATCAGCCTTGCTTATTATTGTAGTACGTTACAGACTACACAAGAATTTCCCAGGGAAGAGGTATCCAAGGTGTGAGGGGTCTGTGATCAATTGTACTAGGTTGTTGACTGAAAAGGCAGGGGCTAGCTAACCTAGAATCTGATTTGTCTCAGAAAGGAGACATTACCCAAGTGAATCACAACTCATGCCTATTTTGAGAATTCAACCTTTTCTTTGTCCTTTCTGCCTCCTTGAGAGTTGTGGGCCAGTTATAACTCAATGAACTGCTGCTACTAAGTCGCTTCAGTCGTGTCCAACTCTGTGCGACCCCATAGACGGCAGTCCACCAGGCTCCCATCCCTGGGATTCTCCAGGCAAGAACACTGGAGTGGGTTGCCATTTCCTTCTCCAATGCATGAAAGTGAAAAGCAAAAGTGAAGTCGCTCAGTCGTGTCTGACTCTTTACGACCCCATGGACTGCAGCCTACCAGACTCCTCCATCCATGGGATTTTCCAGGCAAGAGTACTGGAGTGGGGAGCCATTCTCCAAACTCAATGAACTAGGAGTTCCATATTTCGTACTTGATTTCACTATCTTTATCATCAAATGTTACCAGTACTTCCCACCATGCAGACTTACCTTTAATGCTTTTCATGAAATAGGTTAAAATGCCACCACTAAACAGTCAATCCATCTGGGTTGAATGTTAAATTTGAGGGTATCTGGATTAATTCTGGTCTTCCTCCCCAAATATGGACAGAAGCATAAAAGAAACTTCACATGAAACAGCTTGAAATCCTAAATATTTAAGTCTATTGTTTCTTTTTTTAACTTTGGAATGGCAGGGAGTTTTGTTTTAATTGGGGGAGGGGACAGGGATGGAGCCTGGAAACTGAAAAGGGGAAGAGAACAGGCACGCACCAGACAGGGGCATGGCCAAGGTAAGACAGCTGAACAGTTGCTTCTGAGCCCTTTGTGAAAACCACACTGCAGGAATGTTTGGGGCATTTACCTTCTACCAGCTAAAGTCCAGTCCTGTACTGGATTCATCTGCTGGAAACTCTGAGAAGCTGATGAATGACTGGGCTTTCTCCAGTGGAGTGGTCTCAGGAGAGCCTATCTAAGCTGCTGACTCTGCCTAGCTCTGGAGGCAGAAGCAACAAGACAGCGGATTTTTTCCCCCTTCTTGTATACCTAAGTCCAACAACTTGAAAATGGAATCCAAAAAAGTAGCCAAAAATGGTCTGTCCTAAATCAGGTTAGGTATACATCTTCTCCAGGAAGTACTCCCATTATTTACTGATCTCTGCCTCCAAGCTGGGTTAGACGCTTGACCCTTTGTTCTCTCTTCTCCCAGCCAATAGCTCTGCCACTGCACTTATCCCATTGGATGATTAGTTTCAGTATCTCCCTAGAGAAAGGCTTAACCATTTTGTACCTTTGGTAGCCTTCTGAAATCCATGGACCAGCTCTCGGAACAATATTTATCAATGCATGAAATAAAATACATAAGGTTACAAAGGAAACCAATTATATTGAAATACAGTTCTTAACTCCAGACAGTCTCTGGAGAATGAGTCCCTTGAGTGCATGGACTGAGCGAGGCTTCATCTCTGTACTGCGAGTGCCGAGCACAAAGCCTGGCACATAGGTGACACTTACAAACATTCACTTAGTGAGGGAACAGAAAGATAGATGGCTACTGGAAGCTCAGCCTGAGGAATGATTCACTGCAACTGCTTGTGCACACAGCAGTGCCTTGCGTGTGTCTCACCCCATCTGAGCTCATTTAGACCAGGGCTACGAGGAAACCCACATTCAACAACAGGTACATAGCATTGAGCAATAACGACAGGCTATTGGAAGACCAGGAAAACAACATAGCTCATGTATTTCCACCAGGTGGAATATTCAGAGAGTGAAAAGAAACAGGCTCTGTCTTTAGGAGGTGATCTCTTGACTTAGGAAGCATGATGCTCACACTACTTTAAAACAGTACCAACATCTCTGAAATAAGAAAGGAACCTAAGCTAGCATGTAGGTGTTCTCTAGGGCTCCTCCTCTGTCCAGAGTTAAGCCTGTTGTCTCTGGCAAAGAGAAAAGTGTCCTTAAAAACCACATGAGGGAAGACATGTGCCTTTCTAGGTTCAAGTAGTAGTTTTAGACTTAGGCAGAAATTTTGTTTATGTACCAAAAGAAAATCTAAAGAAGCAAGAAATAAAAGTCATTTTCCTCACTAAAGATATATTAAGGGCCAACGCTTTGTTCTAAATTGATTGCTCTGTCTATTGACTATTCTGAAAAGAAAAACAAAACCCCGGACAATCTTAAAGCTGAAAATCACAACTGCATGGGATTCAGGAATTTCACCCTTAAGCCTTTTAAGATTGACCCTTCCAAACGAGAGGGCTTCTCTAGCTATACACAGCTATCGGAGGGATGGCAGAACGCAGTTTTCACTTGCTTAACAACAGGGTTTCCAACATCTGTTGGAAGAAACATAGCTTCAGGTGGGTGCCTTCAAAAAAAAAGAAGGAAACTACAGGTCAAAGTTTTGTTTTTAATTAAAAAAAAAAAAAAGACCTCCCACTCCTAAGATGTGTGCTTTCTTTTTTGACCTACTTTTCCTTTAAATGGTCTGCGGTTTCCCTACATTTTTCCTAGTGCAGTAAACAATGCATTCTTTAGAAATAAAAACCAGGGTCCACTCTTGCCCCAAACACTGAAGATGGTCAAAGAGAAAGAATCACAGCACAGAAAATGGGCCCAGCTCCAAATATACAAAAACATTAAAAAAAGAACAAAACAAAATACCCCCTCCCCACCCAAAGACATTATGATTACATTCCTGGTACATTTCCTATAATATAATGCTGCAGACAATGCTTCTTTCCCAGGAAGTCCAGCTTGCTCAGGAGACATCTACTTGATAGGCTGGGATATTGAGTCCTCCCTGCCAAACCTAAGGGTCTTTTATGAGCTCAATATCTCACAGAAACATCTGTGGTATAAATGGTAGAAATGAATCTAAAAGGGGATGAAGGCAGGCAGCCACCTGTCACTGTTCTCTGAATCAGCCAAAAAGCTGAAGAGCGTGGGATCCAGGAGACAGATGCCATTAACCATTCAGGGATACAGGGGAAAACAAGAGGAAGCACCAAAGGAGTGGCTGCTTTTGGTTCCAAAGTCAAGAAAGGGCCCTGCAAAAAAGGGCAGTTGGTCTGGAAGAGGAAATCTCCTGCTCCTGGAGTCATGCAATAAAAATGATGGCCTTGGAGCCCCAGCCGCCCAGAACAGCCACAGTCTAAGGACCAGAGCAATTTTATACCACACCACAGTTTGCAAATGAATGGACTAGGAGGGTAAGTGCTTTGACAGAGCGGCTGCAAGGTAAGCCTTAGCCCCAAAGCACAGCTGTGACATCTCTGGATTCTTATCTCTGCCAAGCTGCAGGTCCCTGACGCCACCTGCTTGGTGAAAATGTACCCTTCCGCTTAACACTGGCCTTGCCTCAAAACGGCACCCATGGTGGTAACCCTCAGAGACAGCAAGAGGCATCAGTAGCACTTCTGGAAGTAAGATAATTTCCTTGCCCCATCCTGGCCAAAGCACTTCCCTTTTTAAGCTTCTGCTAGTTTGTTATCTTCCCCTCTAAGCAGAGTCAACTCACTTTTGTTTGGGGGTTTTGCACTGGCCTCTGAGGGCTTGTTTCAGGATACAACATCAAGTATACTTTTGCATCCATGTGTGAGTGGGTTGCCTTCAGGGTCAGATCTGTGTTCCCTGGTTTGGTCAATGCACCTTATGAGACTAAAACCACGTGTATACACAGAGAGACCAGCCTGGAAAGTGACTTCTGGAGAGGGTTTCGGGTTATCTTGATGCCTCCCCTCAAAGAAATAACTCTCTTGATGTAAGACAGTTAGGACATTGAATGACCTACTCTCAACTTCCAGAAGGGCAGCTTGTTTTGTCCATTTTTCAGAGAGGGGCTGGAAGGGACCCGA
>NW_011495069.1:10755928-10770975 GCF_000754665.1 Bison bison bison | reverse complement strand
GGAAGGGACCCGACATGTTCAGTTACAACAATGAGATCTTGTTTTTTAAAAAAAAAAAAGGATCCTATGTGGAAATGAGTGGGACAATGATAAAAATAAACAAATAATTAAAATTCCAAACCAAAACATATCTCCTGGCCCCAAGACCCCCAGTTAATCTTCTAAGACCACAATCTCCACATTGTGGACTTGATGCTGGTGTTCTTCCATCTCAGCCACGACTTTCTCCTCAGTCCTCAGTTCAGTCTCCAAAATGACTGCTTTGCCCTCAGTATCCTCGGCCTCTGGGTCTGGGGCTGGGTCAATCTCAATGATGGTCTGCCCATCCTCTGAGGTGCTTTCAACTGCCTGGATGGCCGAGGTTAGGCCAGACTCCATGGCCACCAGCTCCACAGGGCTCACCATGGTGGTCATGTTGCCCAGGGTACTCCCATCCTGCATGGCGGTGGAGCTCAGCAGTGCCAAGCTAGACGAAGGGTGGATGGTCACTGTGTCTGGTGAGCTGCTCTTGGCTGAGGAGACCACTGTGGCATAACGGAAGAGCTGAGGGCCAGAAGGCAGTGTGTGGACAGTCACAGGACTGGAGCCCTGGCTGAGGGTGGCCACTGGAATATTGCCCATGGAAAATGACTGACCCACTGGTGTGATGGTGATGGGTGAGATGACCGTGAACTGAGGCTGGTGGACAGGAGGAGAAGGGCTCAGGACGGTGGTGGAGGCTGGCCGCTGGAGCCGGGGCCTTTTGGGAGGCTTAGGAGTGCTCACAGGCATCAGTACCACATTTTGAACTGTCTGGGATTTCAGCCTGTGATCCTGGGCTTGCTTCTTCTGTTCTTCCAACTGGCGTTCCAAGTCTATGGAAAAAAGACAGACTTTGTGTAGAGAGAAGCGTAATCTTGGGAACAGTAAACTAGGAGTGAGGAGACCTGGGGTCTTGTCCTGGTTTTGCTACTATTTAGTGACTTCACTTTCACTTTTCACTTTCATGAATTGGAGAAGGAAATGGCAACCCACTCCAGTGTTCTTGCCAGGAGAATCCCAGGGACCGGGAAGCCTGGTGGGCTGCCGTCTATGGGGCTGCACAGAGTCGGACACGACTGAAGCGACTTAGCAGCAGCAGCAGCAGCCTTAGGCAAGTCATGTTATCATTTTGAAGAAGGAACCAGACTGGATCTTTACAACTCCACCAGTTATTATATTTCATTGTGTGATTATAGGCAAGGTGATAATTCAGAATCTTGCCGTACTGTGATCCTACTACAGCTCAACTCTAGAAGCTCCTGTGGCATTTTGCCACCTGTCACCAAAATGCAAACTGAAGAAGTCTCCATTTGGTCTAGTAGTTTATATATGCCCTGCCTACAGATGAAAATAATATCTGTACAATCCCTTTGCAGTTGCCATGGACCTACAAAGGAGCTACAATGGCCACTCTGAAAAACAGTGATTTCCAAACTGTCCTTCAAGACAGGATCACTTGCTGGTGACCCAGATGGCTTTAATCTACCATCAGCCCCAGAGAAGTCTACACAAAGTTACAAAGGAAGTCCCTAAGAATTACAATACTGAAGGAGGTCTTAGAGTTCTAACATATTCATTTTGACAGAGATCCAGAGAAGTAAAACTATTTATTTAAGGTCACAGAGCTTGGGCCAAAACAAAAGTCTTCTGATAGTCAATTTGGTGGCCTTCCCACTCCAATACACCTATCACTATCCCTCTCCCAAGGGTCTAATCCAACCTTGATGACTACTGGTGAGTCTGATTCTACAGCAGAACTTCTCTGCTGCTTAGCACCTGATATACATCCAATAAATAACCAGTTACACCCGAAGAGCACTATTCTTCCTGTGCGACACCAAGAGCAAGTCAATTCCCTGCTTGGAATAAAAGAGTGTGTATGTGCATGCATGTATACTAAGCCGCTAATTCGTAGGGATAAAGAACATAGTCAAAAATTTTACAATGCTGTCTTTTAAAGGTTATAAGATACTACATTTTTCTCCCATCTTTGGTGGTAATCAAAGAAATGTGAACCTAAACAAGATATCAATTAAATGTATAGTTTTAAAAAAAGTTAAATCAGAGTGTATTATAAAAAACAACACCCAATGTTGGGAGCTCAAACTTGTGAACTAAATTGGTATAATCTACTCGGAAATTTGATAATAGGTCACAGAACTCCATAAACAAATATCAATACCATTTAGCCTCAAGCTTAGTCCTGTGAAGTAGCTTATTTCTTTATTTTTGGGGGGGCCTCACGGCTTACAGGATCTCAGTTCCCCAACCAGGGATTGAACCTGGGTCACGGCATTGAAAGCCTAGAATCCTAACCACTAGACCACCAGGGAACTTCCATGAAGTAGTTTAAAAGGACATAAGAAGAAATGTTATATTCATATAAGTTCACTACAATAAATAAGCCTTTGAAGAAAATTTTGAAAATTTAAATTCATCCCTAGAAAAATGTCGAGGTAAAATACTGTGTAGGAACTTGAAAAAATATTAGTATATCATAGTGAAAAAAGCAGAAAACACAACTTTATGTATATTGTGGTTATAACTAAAATATATGGACAAGGAACCAGAAGCCTACATTTCTAACAAAAACCATCTTTCAGACTGTTCTACCAGTCTGAAAGAAGACAGTGCTACCCTGGGCTTCACTGTCAAGGAGTGATGTGATCCCAGCAAATCATTTACTCTCTCTCTCCCTTTACTGGGTTATCTGTAAAATCAGGATAACAGCCTATAATATCCCTAGGAAGATGAAATGAAAAGGGGGATCTCTGAGAATACTTGGTAAACTGAATTTAAAATATAAACTGGACATAAAAATAAGTTTAAAACAACCTAAATTGTTCTTCTCTTACCAAATGATCTTTCTTGCCTTTTGTTTTCCCAACTGACTATATTCTACATCATATAAGATTGATAATCTATACCTCTAACTTGCTTTGTACCTTATTTCGAAAGCTTCTCATGACTTTTCTCTGGATATAAATTGTCAGGGAATGTTTAACAGGAGGATTCCTACGTGCTGTTTCTCACAAGTCCTTTGTTTCTTTTTAAGTGGAACAGCACGCTGCTCCCAGGAACTGAGGTCATTGTGTGAGACAGGCTTGAATCGCCTTTAGTAAACATTCTCTTTACAACAAAACTGCTTAGTCTCAATTCCCTTTCTTGAGATATGGATTGTCTCCTGACCTTGTGACCATCATCATCCCTTGTTCCCTTGGTAATGGTTACTGTACATTTGGTTTTCTGATCTTCATCACTGACGAAAGAAACTTCTTGTACTACGGCCTATATATACTCACAGAAAAATCATTATAGCACCTTTGCTCCATCAGAGCTTGGGTCCCCGTGTCTTTCTTTCTTTCTCTCTCTCTCTTCAGCTGATTCCTCGGACCACAGAGACCCGTCTTGCTCACTCTCCTGCCCAGGCTTCTAAGACTCGCTAGAGAAGGTGCGCTGTGCCTTCACCCCCCATCGAGAGGGTGCCCGGTGCCTTCGTGAGAGACCAAGTCCTGTGTCAAGGACTTTATTGGTTTTCTGCGTAAACCAGGGAGTATTAGCCTCTTTCTCTCTTTCACTTTCTTATTGTTGCCTCCAGACCACCAGGTCCCGGTCCATTAAAGGACCCCAACAAGTGGCGCCCGAACAGGGACACTGGTGTACGTGGCATTTCGGTCGGAGGGACTCAGGACCTATTGAGGTTGGGACCTATTGAGGTCAATAAGTACTAAAACACGGGTTATACGGCTGGAAAGCCCCATCATTTCTCTACTTTACTTCACCATTTGTTTAAAGCTCAGGGACTTTTGGTTTCGGGCCAATGAATAGAGGCTTACTTTCAAACACTGGTTAAATGTAATCCTTGGTTCCCTGATAAAGGCAGTTTTGATTTAGAAATTTGGCACTAGATCAAAGAAAATGTTAGACGAGCCACCAAGCAAGGAAAAAATATTCCAATTGATTTCTGGCCATTTCAAGGTAAATTCTAACCCTCCTAATATTCAACAACAGACAGAACACTTATTGCATGAATATGAATTAGATGATAAAACTTTACAAAAGGCCCAATTAGAACAACATAAAATATTTCAAAATTTTCTTACTAACCCTGCCCTAGCTGCTCCAAATGCTCCTCCCCTGCCAACAGGTGCAACTCCAAAAGTCTCTCCTTTGTTGGAACCTAATGAAAGTTATACTAATTTGTAGCTAGATTAGAAACTGCTACTTCCTGTACTGTAATTAGAGAAGAAACCAAGAAACACCACGTAGGAATCCTCCTGTTAAATATTCCCTGACAATAAATGATAATTCCCTTTGTTCTACCACCATACCTTCCATATGCCTCTGCTACAGAACTACTTTTTGCACATATTTCTAAGTCTGCTTTCCCTTGAGTTCCTTGAAAGCCCTCAAGAGACTGAGATTACCTCACTCAACATTATATTTCTAAAATCTAGCTTGGAGACCAGCACAAAGCACTGGGTTGGCCAAAAAATTTGTTCAGGTTTTTCCATAAGATCATGCAGAAAAACCCAAATGAACTTTTCGGCCAACCCAATACTTATTTAAAGGGTTAAATTATATATATGCTCATAATTTCTGATTACCAGAAATAAGGGAAGTGCAAAATGTGTATCTATCAACCAACTCAGTATTAATAATGTAAAAAAGACAAGGGTCAGCTTTATTCTTCTGCCACTTATATTACTGGGCTAATGGAGCAATCTAGCAGACATCTTCATCCTTCAAAGATATAAAAGGAGGATCATGTTGCTAGTTTTCTTTTCTTTCCTTTTGTACTTCTCTGCTTGACCTGATTCCACCTCACCCAGGACTGTGTACAAAGAAAAAGCCAAATCTAATACTATGTGATTTGAAAGAAAGAAAGACAGAGAAGGAAGAAAACAGAAAAGGCAGGAGAGAGGGAGGAAAAGAAGGAAGGAAGGAAAAAGCCAGTCCAGTCCCAACAGAAGACAACAAAGAAATGCCAAGACTCGATGATGTTAGTATATCACCAAAGAAAAGAGAGAAGCTATACATACCTGTGAGAGTATAGAGAAACTGCTCTTCTCCCTGTTCTACTTGGTTCTTCCTGTTGTCCAAAACCTTCTTAACTGTGTCCATTAGGCCAAATGTATGTGCTACATTGTTAAGAACAGCAGCATCTATTTAAAACAAAATAGGTCTGTCCAGTTAAAACAGAAATGCTCCACAAACTCCCTACTATGCTACTTATAAATATAAAACAATTCAGAAATTAGAATGCTAATTGCATTTTCAAAAAAACAAAGATTTATCACAGGGCATCCCTGATGGTCCTGTGGCTGGGACTCTGCACTCCCATTGCAGGGGGGCCTGGGTTTGATCCCTGCCCCACATGCCTCAACTAAGACCTGGTGCAACCAAAGAATAAATACAAACAAATGAATATTAAGTAAAAAAGATTTATCACATGTGTAACTAATTTTTATTTAATTGTTATATCTTTATACATCTCTCCATATAAATAAATACAAAAATAAGGGAAAAATCTTGCATCTGGTTATAGGTTCTGACTTGGTTTAGAAAAACATGGTCATTCTGGACTCGCCTGGCAGTCCAGTGGTTAAGACTCTGCTTTCCAATGCAGAAGGCACAGGTTTGATCCCTGGCCGGGGAACTAAGATCCCACATGTTGTGTGGTATGGCACAAAAAAGAAAGAAAAAGAAAACATGGTCATCTACTAAGCAGAGCTAAGTCTGAATCTTGGTTTTGATGTTTCCAGTCTGTGTGACCTTGGGTAAGTCATTTCACTCCTCAGTTTTTTCATTTGAAACAAATGGGACTAATAATACTTACTCTGCAAAATAGATATGAAGGTTTGAAATATATGTTAATTGCCAAACATGGGCATTTATTATTATTAATAGTATTATCCTTATGCCCCTTTAAACAAAGCTTCTTGAAAGAGCTGTTACTAACTGAGCTGTTATTAACTCAGACCACTTCTCTACCTATAGCTAGCTCTCTTCCACAGTCATCTCATCCAGTTTCATCAGTTTAGTTCAATTCAGTTGCTCAGTCATGTTTGACTCTTTGCAACCCCACAGACTGCAGCACACCAGGCTTCCCTGTCCTTCACCAACTCCTGGAGCTTGCTCAGACTCATGTCCATTGAGTCGGTGATGCCATCCAACCATCTCATCCTCTGTCATCCCCTTCTCCTGCCTTCAATCTTTTCCAACATCAGGGTCTTTTCCAGTGAGTCAGTTCTTCACATCAGGTGGCCAAAGTATTGGAGGTTCAGTATCAGTCCTTCTAATGAATACTCAGGACTGACTTCCTTTAGGATGGACTGGTTTGATCTCTTTACAGTCCAAGGGACTCTTAAGAGTCTTCTCCAACATCACAGAGCAAAAGCATCAATTTTTTGGCACTCAGCTTTCTTTATGGTCCAACTCTTATGTCCATACATGACCACTGGAAAAACCATAGCTTTGACTAGATAGACCTCTGTTGGCAAAGTAATGTCTCTGCTTTTTAATATGCTGTTTAGGTTGGTCATAGCTTTTCTTCCAAGGAGCAAGTGTCTTTTAATTACATGGCTGCAGTCACCATCTGCAGTGATTTTGGAGCTCAAGAAAAGAAAGTCTGTCATTGCTTCCATTATTTCCCCATCTATTTGCCATGATGTGATGGAAAGGGATGCCATGATCTTAGAATTTTGAATACTGAGTTTTAAGCCAGCTTTTTCACTCACCTATTTCATTTTCATTAAGAGGCTCTTTAGTTCCTCCTCACTTTCTGCCATAAGGGTGGTGTCATCTGAATATCTGTGGTTGTTGATATTTCTCCCAGCAATCTTGATTCCAGCTTATGCTTCATCAGGCCGGCATTTTGCATGATGTACTCTGCACATACGTAAGTTAAATAAGCAGGGTGACAATATACAGCCTTGATGTACTCCTTTCCCAATTTGGAAGCTGTCTGTTGTTCCATGTCTAAGTCTACCTGTTGTTTTTTGACCTGCATACAGGTTTTCAGGAGGCAGGTAAGGTGGTCTGGTATTCCCATATCTTGAAGAATTTTCCAGTTGGTTGTGATCCACGCAATCAAAGGCTTTAGGATAATCAATGAATCAGAAGTAGATGTTTTTCTGGAATTCTCTTGCTTTTTCAATGATCCAATGGATGTTGGCAGTTTGATCTCTGGTTCCTCTGCCTTTTCTAAATCCAGCTTGAATATCTGGAAGTTCTCAGTTCACATACTGTTGAAGTCTAGCTTGGGGAATTACGAGTATTACTTTGCTAGCGTGTGAGATGAGTGCAATTGTGCAGTAGTTTGAACATTCTTTGACATTGCCTTTCCTTGGGATTGGAATGAAAACTGACCTTTTGGAGTCCTGTGGCCACTGCTGAGTTTTCCAAATTTGCTGGCATATTGAGTCCTGTTTCATAGTTTTAAGTATCATAGACATGCTAAGAACTCCCACATGTAGCTATCCAGCCCAGATCTCTTTCCTACATTACAGATTCATACTTCTGTTTAGTCAAGTGACATCTCCATCTGAAGTCCTCATAAGCATCTCAATTTAAAAGTCAAAAGTCAATTTTGATTTCCTATCCCAGCAGTCTTCATCTCAAGTCACCACTCATAGTTCAGACAAAAAATACATTAGTTATCCTGGATTTCTTTCTTTTTTACCTGACATCTAATCCATCAGCAAGACCTATCAGTTCCACATTCAAAACATATCCCCAGTATGATCATTTCTTCCCAGGTCTACCACTACCCACTTAATTCACACTATCATCGTCTCTTGCCTGAACTAACTCCTTCAAGAGTCTTCCAACTGGTCTTCTTTTTTGAACTATTTATTTATTTATTTGGCTGTGCTGGGTCTTAGTTGCAGTATGCAGGATCTTTAGTTGCAGCATTTGAACTCTTAGCTGTAGCATGTGGGATCTAGTTTCCTGACCAAGGATCGAACCTGGGCCCCCTGCATTAGGAGATCACAGTCTTTGTCACTGGACCACCAGGGAAGTACTCTAAGTGGTCTTCTTGTTTCTATTCTTGCCCCATATAATCTATTCTCCCCACAGCAACCACAGTGATCTTTTAAAAATAAAAATAAACCTGATCATTTTACTCTCCTGCTCAAAATCACTATGATGGCTTAATGTCACCTTAAAATAAAACCCAAAGTTTTATCTTTGGATTTTATCTGACCAAAGCTTATCTAAAATGTCCCCCCTGCTTCTGTCCAACTTCATCACCCATCACTGTTTCCATTAACAGTCCACTGGAGCCATATGTCAGCACTCCTCTAATTCTTTGAACCCACTCAGTTTACTGTCATATCAAGATCTTTGTCCCCTCTGCCTGGAGTGTTCCTTCTCCCAGTCTGTCACATGGCTATCTCCTTCAATTCAGATTTCTACTCAAATGGCGCCTGCTTAGAGGGGGCTTCTTTGACCACCCTGTCTAAAAGAATCACCCGTTTTTTATATTAGTTGCCTTAAAAAAAAACAACCTCCAATCATAAAAAAAAATTCTGCTGTAACGTTTAAGCGTATTTACATACTGTAAATACCAGGGGCTTCCCTGGAAGCTTAAATGGTAAAGAATCTAACTGCAATGCAGGAAACCCCAGTTTGATCCCTGGGTCAGGAAGATTCCCCTGGAGAAGGAAATGGCAACCCATTCTAGTATTCTTGCCTGGAGAATTCCTTGGATAGAGGAGCCTGGAGGGCTGCAGTCCATGGGGTCATAAAGAGTGGGACACAACTGAGCAACTAACACTTCCTGACTTCCTTACACATAGTATATGAGTCATAAAGAGGTAACAATACACATCTAACAAATCTAAGGACAGACTTAACTAAACATACAAGCTTATGAGACCTCATAATGAGCCCTTTTGTATCAGATGATTAAAACATTTTACATTGTGCATGACAGCAAGTACCCTGTAAGTATGCAGAAACACTTATAAATGCACACAATAGTTCTGGGAGCCTTAAACTAACAGAATACGAGAATTGTCTAAGACAGGCGGATTTCTTCAATTTTCAAACTCTATATATCTATTTATATCTATATTGAGAGAGAGACAGAGAGACTGCTTTCTGGCACCATTTACAAAGGCAAAAATTACCTGTGGAAAAAGCAATGCCAAACCTGAGTTTAAAACCAAGGTATGCTAAAAACAGAGCTACCACATATGATCCAGCAATCCCACTCCTGGGCATATATTCGGAAATGATGAAAATTCCAGTTTGAAAAGATATATGGACTCCAATGTTTACAGTAGCAATTTACAATTTGCAGCAATCAAGACATGGAAGCAACCTAAGTGTCCGTTGGCAGGTAAATGGATAGAGAAGATGTGGTATATATATCCAATGAAATATAACTTAGTCATAACAAAAGAAAATATTGCCATCTGCAGGAACACAGATGGACCTAGAGAATATCATACTAAGTGAAGCCAAAGACAAATATTATATAATATCACTTATATGTGGAATCTAATTCAATTTAAATAAATATGATTGTATTTACAAAATAGAAACAAACTCACAGACATAGAAAACATGTTTATGGTTACTATTTCCCCCATGGGAAGTGGGGGAGGGATAAAGTAGGAGTATGGGATTAACAGATATACACTACTACATATAAAATACATAAGCAACAGTGATCTACTGTATAGCACAGGGAACTATATTCAGTATCTTCTAATAACTTATAATGGAAAATAATCTAAATATATATAAATATATACACACACACAAAACTGAATCATTTTGCTGTACACCTAAAACTAACACAATATTATAAATCAACTACACCTCAATTAAAAAAAATATTTTACAGTTAAAATTTACAGTTATGAACTTTGTATAGTAACTTACTGTTTTATGATCCTTAATTTCCTAATCTGTAAAATGAGGATAATAATACCTGTACCTCAGTGTTTCATGAGGCTAATAACGTCTGCCTACAATTGTTACTGTTTAATAAAGACCACTATCGTTAGGATTAGTATGTTTACCTGTGACCTGGAAGGGAGCCTGGATGAGCCGCTGCTGAACTCCCCTAAGTAGCTCCTCTATTTCCTTCTGTATATTGCAGACAACCTCTTCCATCAGTCCAACATCAGCTATTCCTTTCCAGAACATCAAAGTGTCCTCTGGCAAAAAAGGATAAGACAGAAGGCAAATAAGGGATGCTAATAAGGGATGCTACATATACTTAGGCTTCCCAGGTGGCTCAGTGGTAAAGAATCTGCCTGTAATACAGGAGACATGGGTTTGATCCCTGGGTCTGGAAGATTCCCTGGGTCTGGAAGATCCCCTGGAGGAGGAAGTCCCAACCCACTCCAGTATTCTTGCCTGGAAAACTCCATGGACAGAAGAGTCTTGTGGGTTATAGTTCATGGGGTCACAAAGAGTTGGATACAACTGAGCACACAAATAAGGGATGCTACATATGCTTAGGTATAGCTCTACAATGTTAAGTTCAAAAAAAAATTTTTTTCCATGCTGTGTGGCTTCATGGGATCAGTTCCCTGACCAGGAATTGAACCCAGGCCCTAGCAGTGAAAGCCCAGAATACTAACCACTAGGCCACCAGAGAATTCCAATGATTTCTTATTCAGGCATTTCTGGAAGAAGAAAAGAAGCTTTTGGAACACCAGCTGCCACCTTGAGTTGGTACATAACTATTTGGACTCCAGGTAACTGTGATAATTACCTCACTGGGTCATACCTCTGGCTACAGGGAATGGGTATCTTCCTTCAATAAAAGTATTAAATTAAATATTAAATACTAAAACATTTATTTAAATAATTTAAAGATAATAATACTGGAGTGGGTAGCCATTCTCATCTCCTGGGTTGGGAAGATCCCCTGGAGTAGGAAACAGCAACCCACTCCAGTATTCTTGCCTGGAGAATTCTATGAGAGAGGAGCCTGGTGGGCTACAGTCCATGGGGTTGCAGAGAGTCAGATGCAACTGAGTGACTAACACTTGCACTTTTCACTTTTAATATATAATATTTCAAAAGTTAAATAATAAATAAATTAAAGACATACTCCCTCTAATCCTATACTTAAAAACACCAAAATGAAATAGTTGAATAGGTGGGGGTATAAGCTCCCTGAGGGCAGAGGTTATGTCTTTTTATCTTTCTATCTAGATCAAGCAACAGTGCCAGCTAAAAACAGGCAGTGATAAACATTTGTTAAATGAATTAATGAAAGACAATATAAAGCTTCTCCTGTCCCCTTTAAGTGAATCACCATTAATCATCATCTACACCACCTGCTTGCTAATTTTTTCTTCTAAAATCTTGCAGTTTGGTTTATCTAACGAATGTGCCAAAGTTGGAATCAGTGTGGCAGCATAAGAAGATGGACTCCAGAGCGAAACAGCTGAATTCAGCTCTGATACCAGTTGTGTGATTGGTCTTAGGCAACGTACTAAACATTTCTGAATCTCAATTTCTTCATAAAATCTAACTTTGCAAGGCTGTTACATGGATTCA
This sequence comes from Bison bison bison, assembly GCF_000754665.1. Lineage (NCBI taxonomy): Eukaryota > Metazoa > Chordata > Mammalia > Artiodactyla > Bovidae > Bison > Bison bison. Next base: position 10,759,422 of record NW_011495069.1, on the reverse strand, counting down.
AATAAGATGTTTGCAGCTATAATTAGTATTAATATGCATAAGAAAGACCAGCACAAGTAATGAAGAGCCTTTCTGTGTCCATAATCATAATGGTGATAAGAATTACAAAACCTTGCAAGAAATCTGCGCGCCATAGATAGTACCTGAAATTTCCTCTGAGTCTTTCTTCACACCCTCCTCTGTGGCCATGGTGACAGCAGCAGTGAGAGCCGAGTTCCATTCCAGCCCTGCCTCTTCCATGCTCTCTTCTGAGATGGCAATCTGTGTGATGCTACCTAAAAGCAGTGCATTAAAGGGAAGGCCAGTGAATTTTATGAAAAAGTCACAGCTATCCTTTCTCAGACAGCCAGAGATCCTGCTATTTAACTTATGGCCTTTTGTCTGCAGGTCCCTATATTAAAAACTAGAATCCTAGGTAAGCCAGGATGAACACTGGCTTTCCTAAAGAAAACCTGCCTTGCAGAAAATGCTTTCTTCTTACTCTGAATAGAAAGTGAAAGATAACTTACAAAATCACAAAAGAGCAATCTGAGCAATTATATTTTTGAAAGAGACAGAAGGTAGGCATGATTGCCAGGCCGTACCCAGACTTAGTGAGGATGAGGAGGACTTGAAATAATTGAAAAAGAAAATTATGGTGCTTAGTCAAAAGCCCTACTCCAAGTGTATTTGATACTAACCATCTAGAATATGTGAAGTTGCTATAACTTACTTATCAGCTGATGTAAGAGAAAGCAAGATAAATGAGACAAAAAAAAAAAAAATCAGGTAAGAGATCCATGAATAGCAGATTCACAGAGGAAAAACCTATTGCTATCGATTTAATATTAAGGTTTTAAACAAAGAGAATTGAGAAAAATCAAACTGATCCAGACAGAAATATAAAATGTGGATTCTCCACTGTGAAGGATATCAGTAAACAAGCAAAATATCAATATAGATGATCAAGAAGGTTCAGCAAAATAAAAAGAAAGTAGATAATTTCACAGCATTTTTCACTTCTCAAGTCAAAGTGTCATACCACCAAATATTCACACTGCTAGATATTTTATACTTTCCCAAAAGAAACTCAGTGAGATTTGGCTTCTACTCATCCAGCAGTTAGGTTGGGAACAGAACCTTAGGGTTGACCAAAAGAAACCTTGCGAAGTCATTTTTAAAGCACAGTGCCTTCCTTACACTGCATTCTGTGTCTCTGTCAGGCATATTTTTAAGTCTCCTGGAAGTAGTTTAGACACATTCTAAGAACTTTAGCTGCGCTAAGTTTCCAGCTCAACTAAATCCTTAATAATAACCTCAAATGGTTATATCTTTCCTAGAGAGCCCTCATTCCAAACTCAACAATACTGAAGTGTGTGCACACCCTATCTCATTTGTGAAGATGTCTCAGCTTGTTTATCTGGATTCCTCCCAGACAGAGCTCTTTGACTCTCACAGCAGAGTCTCCAGAGTCCAGCCCAGTCAATGACACACTGTTTTTGAGACTTCTCAGTTCAACAGCTGAAAACCATTCACCATTCTAAATCCAGTCGCCTGCCTTGACCATCAGAATTGCCAGGGATTTTCAAAACAATCTAATTTCAAAGATATACCAAGCAGCACTGGCACCAAAGTAAACTGTTAAATAAACTCATATGAAACCCCTTTCTAACGTTTACCATGCATTGTAATACAGAAACAAGGAAGGAGGACTGGCCAGTAGGAATCATTTGGGAGAAAACAGAGTTCTTTCTAAAGCGTGGACTCCTACCCAAGATTACCATATCTTCCATCAACACTCATGAGAATTAAAAACACAAAAGAGAACGAGGGGAAAAGTACTACTGAGCAACACAATGGGTTTTCAGGTGGTTTCCTACCCCCTACCATCGGCCGATGTGGGCGTCTGCACCACACTTGTCTGCTGTCCTGGCACTGGAGCTCTTGCACTGCTGATAAGAAGATCAAATTTGGTGCTTCTGCAGGTATTGGAGCAAACCTTGTCATGTTGGTAAAAATCAATCTGTCCGGAGTCCATCATTTTCCTGTGCAAAGAGAGACAAGAAGTACCAGTTCAGCCTGTACTTCACGTACAGGGAGGAGACAGAGACAAAGTTGCGGAGTCCGTTCTATGTATTAGTGAAACCTAATAGTATTCAAGTCCTTAGGTCGCAAAAATTCTAACTGGGGCAATAAAATGTTCATGGTCCTGCCCACATGTACAAGCACTCCTCTTTCCTCCCTAGTCTACTCATTATGAGTACTCTCTTTTATTTCCCGTTATCACTAAGTTTTAGACATATAATTGTGACACTAGCTAAATTTCCCCATAGAATCTCATTGAAACCAAACCCTAAAGGGGAAAAGACTAACTCATATCCCAGCACAATTGAGAAAAGGCACAGGCGGATTCAAATTTTGTGGTTAGATTCTGAAATGTTAGTACTTGTAGACCAGCAAGATCTGTTGCCACTTCTGGAGACATAAAACTTCAGCACATGTCTTTCCTTTGAAAAAAAAACAAGAAATAACTCTCCTATAAATACAGAGCAAAGCTGATTACACTAAACCCCCACTATAAAATGTCCTTATAACTAGATTCACAAGACATTGTTATTATAGGCTAGGAGCAAAACCATAGGATATTTTAATTAGAGTAAACTCTATGTTATAATGTTACTTGGCTTTCGCTGAAGATTTTTTAGGCACTCTGGGTCTTTTATATTTGGGGAGAGTTGGCATATGCTTATTTATCTCGGCAAATAAAACAACCCAAGAACAACAAGAAAAGTTAAAGGTATTCACCTCCAATTTCATTCAACTAATAATTAACACATACAAATGATCTGGAGTGAGTTTTTCAAAATTATGCCTCTGACTATACAGATAACACATGAAGAAAAAAATTAACATTTCCTCTGGAAAATATAAAAATTATTAAGAAAACAATTGCTCCTTAAAAAAAAAAATCCCCCAACACAAAGATAATGTCAAAAAAAACAAAGATAATGTCAACATTTTAGCATATGTTCTTCCACTAAATTTACTTACCTATATATTTTTTAAAACAACTAAATTAACTGATAGTCCATTTTGTTTTCTTTTTTACATTATAAGCAATTTTCCACGTAAAAAATCTTTAGGAATATTTTAATGTATAAACCCATATATTTAGATGAGCCATAATTTACTTCAGATACACCTTGCTGCTAAGTCACTTCAGTCATGGCTGACTCTGTGCGACCCCATAGATGGCAGCCCACCAGGCTCCCCCGTCCCTGGGATTCTCCAGGCAAGAACACTGGAGTGGGTTGCCATTTCCTTCTCCAATGCAGTGAAAGTGAAAGTGAAGTCGCTTAGTCGTGTCCAACCTTCAGCGACGCCATGGACTGCAGCCTTCCAGTCTCCTCCGTCCATGGGATTTTCCAGGCAAGAGTACTGGAGTGGGGTGCCATTACCTTGACTGTGTATTAAAGCAGACTGTAATTTTCACTATCCTGAATTATGTTGCAATA
>NW_011495069.1:10738566-10755828 GCF_000754665.1 Bison bison bison | reverse complement strand
AAACCCCATTATACTTTAATCTCTATAAGTACTGTAGATTTTTCTTTAGACAGATTCCTTAAAAAATTGAAGACAAAGAGTAAGAGGCTTTTAAGGCTCTTGATACATGTTCTGCGGAGAACTTTTAATTCTTGACCACATTTTAAAATTTTCTATCAATAGGTGACTGCTACTGATAGAAAATAATGTTAATTTTATGGGTAGGGGATGAAATTATGATAAACTTGCTGCAAAAACAGAATTGGTGAGAATATTATACATTCTAATTTCTGGGCTTCCCTGGAGGTCCAGTGGTTAAGAATTCACCTTGCAATGCAAGGGGACACGGGTTCAATCCCTGGTCCTGGAAGATCCCATATGCTTCAGGGCAAATAAGCACATGCAGCACAACTAGTGAGCCTGTACTCTAGAGCCCACGAGCCACAGCTAGTGAGCCCACATGTCACGACTACCAAAACCTGCACACCATAGAGCCCATGCTCTGCAATGAGAAGCCTGTGCACCGAAACTAGAGAGTAGGCCCCACTCACTGCAACTAGCAAAAGCACATGGCAGCAACAAAAACCCAGCACACAGCCACAAAGAAATAAATAATTTTTTAAAAAACTATTTGCATTAAAAAAAATAACGTTTATTTCTATGGCACAATGACGAAAAGGATTGCATTCATTGTGCATAACTGTTTCTTATGAACAGCACCCTTCTGCTTTACCAGATTATCCCAGAATTTGTCCGTCAGCCTACATCTCCATGGTAGCCACTCTTTCTTAGCACCAGGCTTAGCTCCACCTATGCTGAGTGATCTCAAGCGAGACTGTCATCTACTCCTGAGCTTCTCTGCACACAGACGATCCTACCCAGCTTTGTGACATCACAAGAATTTGCCCTAGATGCTGGAAGGAGTCGATTTAATTCAATTTTCCTTCTCTCACAGGGATTTTAAGAACAAGTTGATGAAGGTCAAATAATACATGGATCGTTCAAGCCAATCCTTCAGACAGAATAAAAATTCAAGTTGGAGAGGAAAGACTGGATTCTCTGGATTCTACCATGATTAAGTACCCCACAGTCACTTCAAAGGTGTGAATTTGCTATTAGAGCTCACCTGAGCATGATTCCACCCAGACGAATAGCTCTCTTCCAGTCCTTCAAGGTGGATTTGCCAGCCAGATGAACAAAATGCTTGGGGCTGATCAACTGATCATTGAACTAATGTAAAAGGAAAAGTCCAAAATAATCCAATGTTAATTTAGGCAGGCCATGAGGGAAAGAAAGACATAACTCTATTTGTTACAAACAAAACAATACCCAGATGACATCTCTCATCATAGCCTGTATTCTCTATCTTCCCATCCTATTGTGCTAGAGGAGGTGATCCTTCTCTGGCCCTGTCCTGGTGTTAATATATTGATTAGGATATAAAATCCATTTGTGTCCTGAATCAAGCAGATGGTTTTGATATTGCAAAGGCTATTAAAATAAACTGAAGTTATCTATCCAGCCCTGATGACAAGATTCAGGATCTGGTAGAAAGAAAAAGGATGGTAGAAACCAACAGCACTGCAGAGCCTCAAAACTCTGTAATCCTTAATGATTCCAAGATGATGCTACTGACGGTGCCTACTACCTATGGGTAGAGCTGTGGCTACCAGCGGAGACAGAATAAGCAATTATTTCCACATTGTGCTCTCATGAAGATTATTTTCATCAGTAATAATTTTGAAGAAATTCTGCCAAACTACACACTAGTATAAGGCATTTTACATATACCATTTCACCTTCCAACAACCTTACTGTGTGCGTATGTATGTATAATTATTTGTATTTTAACATATGAAGCTCTGAAATATTACCTGACCAAGGTCACCTAACTAGTGATAGAGTTGAGACTCCATTCATTCAACAAAATATTTACTGATAAATATTTAGAGCACTAGTTCAAGTGCTAGGGATACAATGGTGAAGAAGACAGACAAATTCTCAGCTCTCAAAAGACTTGTATTCTGGTGGGACTTGAACCCAGGTCAGTATCACTCCAGAGTCCTTTTTTTTCTTTTAAACTGTGACACAAAGGGACGCTACAAAATTAAGAACACTGAAATGGTGGGGAAGAAGAGGTTCTAAAACCATACCCTTTGAAAACAAGGAGCCCCAAAATAGACCCCAGCAAGGAGAAAAGACAATTACCTTGACACACTTTACATTTATTCCTGGACATACAAACTTCTTCCAAAGGAGAATGGCTTTGCTCTCCCCACAAGTTATGGGGTAAGCAATTTCCATATCCTCATTTGCTTCTATAGTGCTTGCATCTTGCAAATGGAAAAAATATCAGTTATTTATCAAACACTCTTCTTTAAAGTTTAATTCAACAGCTCTAGTCTCCTGGTTCCTCTGAGGGGCTAACAGTTCACAGTGATTCGTATTGTTTAGGAACCTTCTGGAAGAAATGTGCCAGACACTGTGCCATGTGTTTTTACAGGTTCAATCTTTTTTAATTCTTAAAACAATCCTGTGAGGCGGTCATGGTTTCCTATGTACCTGTATGGGACTCAGAAACGTGAAGGGATTTTCCAAGGTTATACAGCTAAGTGAGAATATGGGATTCAAACGCCAAGTCTGACTAATTTCAGAGTTCCTCTTCAGTTTCTTTCCACTCTGCCTTCCAATCAGCACCTCATCAGCAACTTCCCTAATGACAGACACCAACCTTGAGACTCCAATTTCTTTGACAGATTTCTACTGATGAGAAGTCTTTTCAGTAACCCTAGCAAACTAACGTTAAACATCAACTGATAGCCCTAGCAGATCGCAGTGTCTCTTGATGTACCATCATCGAATTGATGGCTACAGCACCAGTACAGCACATTGGGTAGTGAGGTGTGGGGGGACGGGAAGGGGAAATCAGGCACAAAAAGCAAGAAATCTCAACCAAGGAGGCTAAGGTTAAAAGTTCCAGAACAAGGCTTCCCTGGGGGTCCAGTGGTTACGACTCTGCGCTTCCAACTGCAGAGGGCTTCACATGCCTCAAAGTGTGGTTAAAAAAAAAAAAAAGTACTAGAACAACAAAAGGACTTACCAATCCCTTCTTCAATTTTGTGTATTGTGTGAGTTTCTACTGCCACAACTGCCGTATTGTTCTCAGATCCAGCTTCATAAATCCTGTCGTAAAAGTGTCCATCAATAAACTACATAAATCACGACAATATTAATATCCACAGCACGGGGTTAAGAAATTTGTTTTAATCTATCTCAAAAGGAATAAAATAATATACTTTACAACTTGATGTTAGTGTTCTGACTCAAGCCCCAATGTATCTAAATTCCAGGCTGCCCAAGACTGCTTAGCAGCTGCTATCATGGAAATGAATCAACAACCTTCCTCATCCCAGAGGAAAAGTTTCTCTTGCTACTCTATTTACACTGCTACTTGTAAAATACCTGTATTTTACACCAGACTTATCCCTTCCTAACTTTAAAAGTTCATGACATAGATTGTTGCTTCACTTGTAACATATTATAGAATTATCCAAACATGACTAAAAAGTAATACCTTTAGACAATTCAAACCACGAAGAACTTACTGACTACAGAAGCTGATGTCCCTTGTTGGAATCTAGGCACTTTAGCCATTTTTACACTTCAGCATTTTTTAAGGCATCATAATCAAACTACAGATATGAGCAGAGCCTAGTTTTTTAAAAAAAGAGAGAGAGCGATTATGCCCAAAGTAACTAGCAGTAATGAAAGGTACCACTTAAGGAAAACTCTTTCTCCAAAGTGTTTCTGCCTTCTAAGAAATGGGCTCAGATAACCTGACATGAACACTGACATCCTTTGTTTAATTTCCATAATAAGCCTAACATGCTATTTACTGCACTTGCTATCCTGAAGTACTGCCTGAACAATCCCCTTTGCATCAGTGATTTCCCTCCCTGATGGCAACACCTTTAGCACAGACCTCCCTTCTGAATTCCACAGCAGGACACAATTAACTGCTAATAATAAATAATAAATAAATAAATAATAAATGCACTGGAATATCCCATAGGACTTGATTGAATGAATTATGTCTAAAATAACCAAGTTCTCTTTCCTCTCCCACCTCCCAAACTACTCTTCTTCCTATATTTCCCATCCTTGTAAATGGCACTACTCAGCACACAGTAGCCTTAAACAGAAGCCTGGAAATTACACTAAATTTCTCCCTTTTCATCCCCTCACCCCCCACACAGCCAGTCACTAAGTCCTGCCAGATACACGTCCTTAACACCCTCCCTGTCTATTTCCACTGCTACTGCCTTAACTCAGGCTGCGTCATCTCTAGTCTGAACCAGTTTCCTCACATCAACCTGATCTTCTATATTCCTTCCAGAATGATCAGGTAACACCCTCTGCAAAACCCTGCAAGAATCTCCTCCTTGCTGCTGAAATAAAGCCCCAAATACATAATATGATATTTAAGTCCCTCCATGATCTGGTCCCTGGTTTCAATTCTCACCAAACCCCCAACCAGACAACCCAAGCCCCTATAGTACCAAACTGCCATCTTCTTTTATCCCTTCTGTTCTTGCTCTTCTTCCTCTTCCCAGAACATCTTTCCCCATCGTTTGTTTTTTAATCAGCAGCCTGTATGGTGCTTTTTCTTCCATCTCAGTCCTCTGGTATAATCATCCAATTCCTCCTCTGTGACCCAACTGTACTTTAGGCTTTTGCCACAACAACTATAATATTTAATACTATTTACTTATTTACCTTTCTTTCTCTCCTTGGGCATAATCTAAGAGGTCCCTGAGAGGCCTAGTGGTTAGGGTTCTGAGTTTCACCGCTGTGGCCCAAGTTCAATCCCTAGCTGGAGAGCTAAGATCCCACCATGCAGCACAGACAAGAAAAAAATAAAACCATACCTCTACTTCAAGTAAATTTGGTAAGCTCATTGACCAATAAGTATAAAATCCTTTAAAATAATAGATTCTTGTCTATACATAATTTCAACAACCAGTAAATTGCACTTGGGAAGTTGGGGCATAGTCTGTATTTTTACAGGCAAAAGATTTTATCAGGGAAAATCCTTCTAAAGCAACTCATAATAGTGATGGATTTAGCTTAATTCTCTATACTTACTAAAACTATAGTCAAAAATCATAAAATATGTTTAAAATGTTAAGGATTTATAAGATATCAATAGCCTTCTGAATCATCAAAGTAAGGCAAAATTAGGTTTACTAGAGCTTTTTTTAATAATCACCCCAAAATTTTATTATGATTGTTGTTATTCCTTTATTAATTCACAAACATTCTTTGAGAACACATGATATACTAAATCCTTTTTTCCCAAGAACGCAGAAGCTTACACTCTAAATTGAAGTATAAAACATGCACACAAATTATTATGCTACAAATAATAAGTGGTAATTATGGATCGGTGAAGTACCAGTCAGTTACTATTAGCATTTACAATGACTGTGATGTTAACTTCACTAATAGTGTAATGTGTGCATATAAATACATATAAATAGTATAATATATAGTACATATGGTATACATGTTTAAGAGTTTTAAAGTTAAGGCCACATTATTGTATTCCAATTCACTGAAAATTGAAAATATACTTTTTTTTTTTATCTTGAATGTTAAGGAAAGCTATTCTGATTAATTGAGTGTGGGATTCTTACATAAGCTAAGGGGTACCCTACTGATCTGAGTTTATATATATTCCTAACACTTTAAACCTCCCACTAGGGAGGGATATGAGCATAAGGAAAGTAAGGTCACTATTCCTCAAACTGAACTATTCCACTCAGCACACTGAGTAAATTTATGTAGTATTAAAATCACCAGTCCTTTCATTGTTAAAAACTCTTATGAATCCAAAATGAATTGGAAAGTCAAGAATGTAATGGAATCTTAGTACTTTCATTCCTTCTGAGAATTTCCAAAGTATATTTAAAGGTTTTATTTGAAAAGGTTAATAATCATCTTTTTTGTTTTTAAAAAGAAAGCATACACTGAACAAGTCTTCTTTGTTGGAAAAACTCCCAGAATAAAAAATCTTCTTAGTATCTCAGTACCTGAGTACCTGCTTCCCTAGTGGCTCAGAGGGTAAAGCGTCTGCCTGCAATGCAGGAGACCTGGGTTTGATCCCTGGGTCAGGAAAATCCCCTGGAGAAGGAAATGGCAACCCACTCCAGTACTCTTGCCTGAAAAATCCCATGGACAGAGAAGCCAAGTAGACTACAGTCCATGGGATCACAAAGAGTCAGACACAACTGAGCGACTTTGCTTCACTCACCTTAGTATCTCTATTTTCTTAAAAACATGAATGTGGATATATTTTAACTTAGTATCATTATGAAAGTATCATCTTATATAATGCGTCAGGTTATACTCTACTTTTGCTTCATACGTATCCCTGAAAATGTGTATACGGTGAATACTTGGGAAAGTATAAAGTGTCATATATGTAAAAAAATTAAAATGATGGGCAAAAGGAATTACATATTGAAATTTAACAATACTTATATAAAATCTCTATTTCTTGCCTTTTGAATATCAGCCAGCCAGTCAGTTCACTCACTCAGTCACATTCGACTCTTTGTGACCCCATGGACTGCAGCATGCCAGGCTTCCCTGTCCATCACCAACTCCCAGAGCTTATTCAAACTCACATCCATCGAGTTGGTGATGCCATCCAACCATCTCATCCTCTGTCACCCCCTTCTCCTCCTGCCTTCAATCTTTCCCAGCATCAGAGTCTTTTCAAATGAGTCAGTTCTTTGCATCAGATGGCCAAATTGGAGTTTTAGCTTCAGCATTAGTCCTTCCAATGAATATTCATGATTCATTTCCTTTAGGATGGACTGGTTGGATCTCCTTGTAGTCCAAGGGACTCTCAAGAGTCTTCTCCAATACCACACTTCAAAAGCATCAATTCTTTGGCACTCAGCTTTCTTTATAGTCCAACTCTCACATCTTTTAAATATAATCTTTACCAATTTATTCCTAGCAATGTATGCATACCTTTTGATTGTTTATTTCCTTCACACTTGAATTACAGCCCATCAGGTGAAGTATGATGAGGCTGAATACTGACACCTGATAATTTTCACCTTTGTCTCAAGTGTATTAAAATTAAAATGAGACCTATATATCTTATCACTAAAATCACTGTTTTTGTACCCTGCTCATTTTTACAAAATGAGGCTAAAATCCAATAAAATATTAAAATAATTAAATAATACAACTGACAAACATCTCAAAATGCAATAGCCACCCCCCTCCCAAAAAAAGGCAATACCTCAAAATGTTTATTCACTAGCTTATGCATTAAAATTCACTGTAGACAGTGGATTGGGAAGTCAATGTATGTTGGACAAAGATGCCTCTACCTAATCAAGCAATGCCAGGTTTCCAGATAAGACAGTATCATTTGGAAAATAAAAAAGACCAACAGAAAATTAAGTGGAACCAAATCTTCAAAAGAATTAAGTCTCGAAGCAGCAGAGAAGTTTTTTCTGTCTCCACTGTGGATAGGACTAGTGACAACTGGAATACTTTAGGAAAGACAGAAGAACCTGACCTTTAATTCTTCTTGATGTTACTGTACCTCAAAAGGTAACGACGACAAGTATGTGTGTGTGTATCAAAATAAAATTCCCAAATGAGTTTGAATAAGCATGCATAATCTGTGGTGCCAATAAAAATTTAAGACACTCTATATGTTAGACATTATTTATATCAACTTTCCTTTATAGACCTTAGAATATCTCCTTTATGCTTAACAATATTTAGAAATGTCAGACTTCCCTCGTGGCCTAGTGGTTAAGAATCTACCTGCCAATGCAGGGAATGTGGGTTTGATCCATAGTCCAGGAGGATTCCACATGCCATGGGGCAACTGAGCCCGTGTGCCGCAACTACTGAAGCTCAGCAAGAGAAGACACTGCAGTGAGAAGCCCATGCACCACAACTGGAGAGTAGCCTCTGATCACCACAACTAGAGAAGGTCCACGCACAGAAAAAAAGATCCAGCACAGTCAATAAATACAAATTATTAAAGAAGAAAGAAATGTCAGAAAACTATGGTTACGTTTTTAAAACTAATAAGAAAGTGTCCTTATCTTTTACAGATACATACAAATGTCTGGGATTTGCTTCAAAAAAAATTCAGGAGTGGGCGCATGTAGAGATGAAATCAGACCGGCCATGCGTTGACAACTGTTGAAGCTGGGTGATGGATGCTTACACGGGGGTTCATTATCATATTTTCTTTATTTGGAGGTATATTTGAAATTTCCTATAATAAAAAGCTTTTTAAATTATCAAGACAGGTTAATAGTTTAACAGTTTTTCCCTAGAACTTTTTAAGGCAAGGTACATGACTTAGCAGACCGGGATTGGATTACTGTCCTTCCTCAGTATTGTGGGGAGATTGGTTCCAGAAAACCCCTGCAAATACCAAAATCCACAGACGTGCAAGTCTTTTATAAAATGGCATAGTATTTGCATATAATATACATACATCCTCCCATATACTTTAGATCAGCTATTGCATAAATCAGATGATTAAAAAGTAATTAATGATTAAAAAACTGTCAGCCTATTAGCCTATCTTGGTAATTTATAAAGCTGTTTATTATAGGAAATTTCAAAAATACTTCCAAATAGAGAAAATATGATAATGAACCCTCATGTAAGCATCCATCACCCAGCTTCAACAGTTGTCAACACATGGACAGTCTGATTTCATCTCTACATCTGCCCACTTCCGAAGTTTTTTTGAAGCAAATCCCAGACATTTGTATATATCTGTAAAAGATAAGGACTCTTTATTATTAGTTTTAAAAATATAACCATAGTTTTCTGACCTTTCTTTCTTAATAATTTTTACTTATTGATTGAACTGGGTCTTTTTTTCTGTGCCTGGACTTCCTCTAGTTGTGGTGATCAGAGGCTACTCTCCAGTTGTGGTGCATGGGCTTCTCACTGTGGTGTCTTCCAAACTGTGAAAGGAGTACGTCAAGGCTTATTTAACTTATATGCATGCAGAGTACATCATGTGAAATGCTGGGCTGGATAAAGCACAAGCTGGAATCAAGATCGCAGGCTGCTGCAGCTAAGTCGCTTCAGTCGTGTCTGACTCTGTGCGACCCCATAGACGGCAGCCCAGGAGGCTCCCCCATCCCTGGGATTGTCCAGGCAAGAACACTGGAGTGGGCTGCCATTTCCTTTTCCAATGCAGGAAAGTGAAAAGTGAGAGTGAAGTCACTCAGTCGTATCCGACTCTTAGCGACCCCATGGACTGCAGCCCACCAGGCTCCTCCGTCCATGGGATTTGTCAGGCAAGAGTACTGGAGTGGGTTGCATTGCCTTCTCCAAGATTGCAGAGAGAAATATCAATAACCTCAGATACGCAGATGACACCACCCTTATGGCAGAAAGCAAAGAAGAATTAAAGAGCCTCTTGATGAAAGTGAAAGAGGAGAGTGAAAAAGTTGGCTTAAAATTCAATATTCAGAAAATTAAAATCATGTCATCCGGTCCTACCACTTCATTTCAAATAGATGAGAAAACTATGGAAACAGTGACAGACTATTTTCTTGAGCTCCAAAATCACTGCAGATGGTGACTGCAGCCATGAAATTAAAAGACGCTTACTCCTTGGAAGAAAAGCTATGACCAACCTAGACAGCATATTAAAAAGCAGAGACATTGAAACTGCTTTTTTTTAATTTATAGTAAAGTATAGTGCTAATTAAAAAATAAATAAATAAAAAATAAAAAGCAGAGACATTACTTTGCCAACAAAGACCCATCTAGTCAAAGCTATGGTTTTTACAGTACTTATGTATGGATGTGAGAGTTGGACTATAAAGAAAGCTGAGTGCCAAAGAATTAATGCTTTTGAACTGTGGTGTTGGAGAAGACTCTTGGGAATCCCTTGGAGTACAAGGAGATCCAACCAGTCCATCCTAAAGGAAGTCAGTTCTGAATATTCACTAGAAGAACTGATGTTGAAGCTGAAACTTCAATACCTGAAACTTTGGCCACCTGATGTGAAGAACTGACTCGCTGGAAAAGACCCTGATGCTGGGAAAGATTAAAGGCAGGAGGAGAAGGGCATGACAGAGTATTAGATGGTTGGATGGCATCACCAACTCAAGAGACATGAGTTTGAGCAAGCTTTGGAAGTTGGTGATGGACAGGGAGGCCTGGCGTGCTGCAGTCCATCGGGTTGCAAAGATTCAGACACGACTGAGTGACTGAACTGAACTGAAGATTATTTGTAATATCTAATATAATGTAAATGCTTATAAATAGTTGCCTGTGTGTGGCAAATTCAATTTTGCTTTTTGGGACTTTCTGGAATTTTTTTTTCCATCCAAGGTTGGTTGAATCTGAGGATGTGGAACCTACAGATACAGAGGGCCAATTGTGTGTTTGCCTAGTGAAAGTTGCTCAGTTGTATCCGACTCTTTGCCAACCCATGGACTGTAGCCTACGAGGCTCCTCGTCCATGGAATTCTCCAGGCAAAAATACTGGAGTGGGTAGCTGTTCCTTTCTCTCGGGGATCTTTCCAACCCAGGGATAGAACCCAGGTCTCCCACATTGCAGGTGAATTCTTTACGATCTGAGCCACTAGGGAAGCCCGTAGAATACTTCTGATCCTTAAATCTTTTATATATTCCCCAAGATAAAATAACTAGCCCCCTTTTCTCTCTGGAGATCTAATTCCTGTTTACCTTTCAAGCCCATTTAAGAATCTTATCTCTTCTCTCAAATCCATCGTGATTTTCTGAATCACTTCTCTGAATTCAAAAGCACATCCTAAGCATGCCACTTGGCACTTCTTAGATTTTGCCATGTAAGTGATCACTCTATTTATAAACATGTAGTTTTGCTTTGCACAACTAGACTGCAAGCTTCGTGATGGTGAGAACCATGTGCTATATTGCTTTCAATACCTTTGTGATATGTTGTATAATGGTAGGCGATTGATACACATATTTTTAATAGACTAAGCTTGATAATTTGCCCATCCATGAGGGCCCAGAGAACTTCTGGTAGGAATACTTTTATAGCTGCCTTGCCTATTCTCCTCTGACTGTAACTATCTCTTTTGGCAAAAGTACCACATGTACCAAGGCACTGCGCTAAAGTGTGGATAAATATGATAAGGGAACCATGTAGCTTATCCTCAAGGAACTCAGAGTAGAGGGCGAGAGACGAGGAAACAGTCAGTTGTTGTAATAAGTACTGAATGACAAATATAGCACACAATACATTATAGAGATGAAAACTTAGCTCTGAGAGTTGATGTTGAATGTTCCATTGTGCTAAATCACCTTAAAGTTACAATATCTCCACTCTAAACTCCCCAAAATTTTCAGAATATTCCAATCTTTAGTCACTTACCCTTGTTGCACAGGCTGTAACTGCAAGATCACTTGGGTTTTAGTGTCTTCAGGGTTCTCCCCTTCATTTCCTTCAGTGGGTACCACAACCACATCTCCCACTGGGACACTCACTTCTGCATTAGCCATCTTTCACATGAAGTCAGATAGCTGGGAATGCTGTCAGAAATAAGAAGCACCAGTAATTTTGTCTGATTTGAAAAGATGACAACCATAGGAAAGGAACAGCAATATAATAACTATTAATTCCAAGGGCATCCTGGAGATCATGGTCTCCTGAAAAAGATGGGAATTGTAAGAAGGGGCAGACATCTTTTCACAGAAATGCCTTTGGACTTCACTAGCGACTGGAGATTTTCTTAGTATGTGTGATTCACCCAGTGGTATGCTGCAGGCAGCTCCACCAGCTCCTGAGAACCAACTGTGCACGTGCCTGTGTGCTCAGTTGGGTCCGACTCTTTGCAACCCCATGGACTGTAGCCCACCAGGCTCCTCTGTCCATGGAATTTTCCAGGTAAGAATACTGGAGAGGGTTGCCATTTCCTACTCCAGAGGATCTTCCTAACCCAGAGATTGAACCCGCATTTCTTCCATCTTCTGCACTGCAGGTAGATTCTTTACCACTGAGTCACAGGGGAAGCCAACTGTGTACATCTCTTTGCAACTCCCGGTTTAGCAACATCAAGTTGGTAACTTGAAATCAGTGATGCTGGGAGTACATACACCAAAGAAATTGGCAAGCATTACAAATCAGGGTATTTTTTATTCTAGAGAGCTGGTATATAGCACATTACTAGTTCCATCCTAAGTGCTTAGAAAGTAAGAATCATCTATTTTCTTTGCAACCAGCCATTACACTTCATCAAGTGTTCTGAAACTAAGTTGCATGGAAAAAAGAAAGATGATTTGCATTGTATGGCTGTTTAATAAATGCTGTGTCCAACTGTATGACCTCCAGGAACATCTTAATACCTCTTTGCCTCAAACTGAATGGAGATAGGATCTTGCCTGACACTTCACTTGCAGAGCTGTTGGGGGAACTACTGTCCAGTACCAAAAGATCTTTGACTCTAAAGTAACTCAAAGCATTATTTCCATCTTTATGAAAACTCAGAGGGTCCTAAGTTATTCTGCAGCTGTTAGTCTTCACAGCTGAAAAGAAAGGAGAGGGTCATGTAAGAGAATATAGATAAGAATACTGTGTTGACTGAGATATGTGAGTACTTGAAGATGATTAGGACTGCAATGAACTGTGCCTAGACACACAATGGATATGTATTTGGTACTCAAGATGACCAAATCCACATTTCAGCTCTGCCACAGCAATTGTTTGCCTATAATACACATATTTAACATAGCACTCAAAGTCTCCCTCATTTGGCTCCCCAAATTTTCCAGTTTTATCTGCAACTATAATACCCCAAGAATCTTAAAATCCAGCCACATCAATCTCTCACTAAATTCTGGACATGTAACATGTATAGGTTTCTGTACGTTTGTTATTCTGTAAGCCCCAAACTCCTTTCTCCCTCATCGCCTTCTCCCTTCAAGGCCCAGTTCAAAGTTCACTCCTCCACAAAGCCTCTAGCTCCCCATTTTCTTTCCTGTAGGCCCCCAATACTTGCTTGCCGCCCTCCTCTAGTTTAATAGCACTGTACCTTGTACAGCGGGTAACTGAACATACATCTGCCTCCATGACCACACTGTGAAGACAGGTGCTGCTTCTCTAAAAATCTTGTCTCCTACAGCCTTGTTCACTGTAGCCACTGACATACAGCAGTTCAATCAATTTTTGTTTGTGTTTGACCAAGTTAAAATTCCTCACATATGACTTAGACCTGCCCTTTATGATTCTCACATTCAAACTTTTTCCTGGATTCAATACTTCCTATATCTAAAAACCTCTTAAAATATCTTAGGCATCTTAAACTGAAAGCATGTTCCCTCTCAAACCTGCCCCTAGGTTCCCTGCCTCAGTAAATGGCACTACCCTCCATCCATTTTCTCAAGCCAAAAACTAAGGAGCTATTTTTGACTCCTCTTTCTTCTCTTTCTAAATTCAACCAACCACCAAATAAATCCTAGCCATTTTATCACCTATATATCTCTTTTAACCATCCTCCTCTCTCCATCTGTGCTGCCATCATCATACGCTGAACCACCACACTGTTACCTGGATTTTTCCAGCTGCTTCTCATCAGTATCCTAACCTCTGGTCGGATCTCCAACTCATTAGATAACAGACAAAATGATCTAACTAAAGGCCATTTCCCCCACTTAAAAAACTCTTCAGGGCATTCCCTCTGCTGCTATTACGGTGCAAACACCCTGGCTTACAAACCCCACCAAATCTGTCCCCTGCCCACCCTGCTGGCCTCACTTCCCACAGTGCTTCCTCTCACACTGTGGGCTCCTGCCATTGCATTTTTCCAAATTCTCAAACATGCCATATTTCCTCACCTGAGCCTTCACACTTATTTATTCTACCTGGAATTCTTTTTTTCTGTCCTTTTTGGCAAGTCACTGCTATACTTTTGTGACATTTAAAACATCACTTCTTCAGAGAGGCCATCTGTGACTTCCTTGACTAGATTTGAGGGGGTCTTTTTGCCTCCTCAGCGCCTGGAGCATCCCTGTCACAACCATCAGCCCACTCTGTCAGTCTCTCCTCACCAGACTGCATCCTGGGAGAGAAAAGCTAGCTTTACTTTCTTTAACAGGCTTCCCTATGCTAGCTCAGTGCCCAGGGCCACAAGTGCAATAGTTTTCAAATATCAGACTTCTATTTACAAAACTGCCTACCTAAAACTTTCTAAGGAAATCTGGTACACAGCAGGTATGTAATAAATTTTCATGCAATCAGTGACTCACTTTACCCTAAAAGACTTCTAGAACTTTCTACTTCTTTAATTTAGGAGATATAAATTTGCTCAGAAAGCTTGAACTGGCCGTAATGATGGGGAGAAATCACATCGGACACAGTTAGGCTCCTTAGATATGAAAAGGGATGGTATCTGTTCTTAAGGAACTACAGAAGGGAAAGAGATATGTGACACTGTCATACAGTAGAGGAAAAAAGTAATTACAAGATACTAGAATATACAATCTGAACTTCTGTAAATTAAAAGTTTAAAACTGGAGTGGGGGGGATGCGGAATCAATGGACCAGTTTGGCTGGCTGCCAGAAACAGAACCTAAATGATTAGGACCTTTGAGTCTAGAAAATGCCAAAAGGGATATGATGAAGTATAAAATGCCATCAAATCCTAGAATAAGTGAACCGACCAATATCTTTAAAGTTTGAACCATAAAAATGTAGGATGAATTGAAATAATCACAGCTAACATTTGTCAGACACTTACTTATTGTCAAGCACTACCCTGTTACATATGCAATGAATTTAAAAGATGTAATACTTTAGCATATAACAATCGTAGATAATTTATTACTTCAAAAAAGTGGTTTAAATGTTAAATTAACAGCATAGGTAAATTAATGGGTTAGAAAAGCAAAATTAGAAGGATGCTTCTAGTTCAACTTTCTACCCTAAGGTTGAGTCCTCTCTGTCTACAATACTCTGAATACGTGGTTGACTAACTTCTTGATTAATACTTTCCTCAATAAGAACTCATATTTTACTTCTTACCCCTCCCACACCTTGGAACTCAAAAGCAATATTATGGCTGTTTCTCTAACCTTCTGAGAGTTTACCAGAAAAGATAATTATAATCATCCACAATAAGTCTCTCATTGTCAGTCAGAGACACAGGTCTGATCCCACATGGCAATTCTTACATTCCTCAGAGAAGCAAGTTTGGGTTGAATAACTATTACTATCCTAAATACCATATTCTGAGCAAGAAACCCTAACCAGCTTTACAGACTACACTGGCTAATTGGAAGGTCATTTCTTTGAACTGAGTGTAAATTGAAAAGTGGCTCTTGTTTATAGCAACAAAAACTAAGGGAAGATGAGTAAGTTGCTCCTTTGGGTATTTTATGGATGGGACCTTGGAGTATTCATTGTGGAATCACACAACATTCTGTAATTCTAGAGAACACACATAAGGGAAATATGTCAAACTTCTGGAAAAGGAAGAATTATTTGTAGTTATTTTCAAAGACAAGACACCTTGAAAGTAACTACATGACTACTCACGTAAACTATCAAAAAATTAAATCAATGATACCTGACCTACTCTGGATTAAATTCATTTTTGTGTTCTGAAAAGTTTAAAACACATGGCAAGATGTAAGCACAAGTGTCACATGATCATAGGAACATGACAGTTGGTAGCTGAGAGGGAGTCACAGAAATACCATATATCCTGAAATTTTCTAACTCCAAAATGTATTTGTTTCATACTTAAATTTTGGTAGACTATGTAGCCTATTCTAAGAAATTTCCAACTTAAAAACTTTATTATTACATGAGGTCAAAACTCCTTGATTTTTTTCCTTCTTTATTCTGTTTCATGTATTTACTAGGTGATCCAGGGTGCTACCAGATGTAATGAAGCCAACAGATCACTACACAAGATCACTGAGGTAAAAAGCCAGAGCAAATGAAGTTTCGGATGAATCACTTAATAGTGACCACTCTGTAGGTGTTTGGAGAAGCAATTGCAAAAAGGGTTTTTTGAAGGATCAACATACTACAGTTGAGGAGATTTCTTCTTAGGACAAGAACAAAACACAGTCCAAACTAACCCCATGAAGCTGAGTACAAGTTGGCTATTCAATATGTTTGCTGTAAACACGAGTAAGCAACTAACAGGTAACTAATGAAAAAAGTCAAGTCAGTAGAGATTAAATACACATAATTGATAAAAGGCTGGCAAGTTAGGTCAGTCCAACAATTTAATGAAAAAGTCCCCCAAACGTTCCATAAGCAAAGAGAGAGAAAAGAATCCTGTGAGACTAAAATTAGCTGATCCTCTCTTTCCTTAATCCTCCAGGTTAAGGAGGAAAATGCCACTTCTTGGTTCTCCTAAATAAACACGAGTTAAGGCCCCTGTTTGTGTCTGTTAGGAAGTGTTTTTGAATTTCTCTCATCTTGAGAGAATGCCTCCTCCTCCTCCTCCTTAGACAGCCAAGACTTCCCATGATCAAGACTTGAAGTGTCAGTCTGCATGGATCACACTCCAGAACCCTCAAGAGTCTGCTCTCACCTCTCCTGCCCCTCAATTAGGAAACACCAGGCCAATTCCCCCGTCGTTTTAGAAAGCAGGGATATGCTAGCCTTCTTTCCAACAATCATCTTCTCTCCGGTCCTCAAAAACTCAGGTTTCCCCATCCGCGACAGGCCACATCACCCTGCTCTCTACCTATATGAGGTACTCCAAGCTCTCTTTTATTCCCTCACAGATCTGGACCCTTCTCATTCCTTCCTCTGGAGGCTCTGAGGTGTATTCCTACCGCCCCCTCATCTAGGGGAAGGTAGAGGCCTGCTCACTTTCCCTTGGAGCTCTTCTTCCTTGTCCCCTGCTTACCGGACCTGTCACTGTGCCTTCAGGGAAGCACCTGCCTCTTTTCCCCTGGACTGAATGGCCGAGGCCTCTAGGCGCCCCCGGGTGAAGCTTGGACACTCTTTTCCTCAGCAGAACCCACTCTCTGCCCTGGCTCCCCACCCCAAGGCTCCGAGAGGTCCTCCCGGGCAGACAGCGGGCTTCCTTCACTCTTCGCCGCCCCCTCCTGTCACCACTACCCGGTAGCCCGAGCGCGACCCAGGCCTCATCCCCAGCTCCACATCGAAGGGCCTGGTGCTCCCTGGATCCCGCCTTTAGGGATACCCCCTGGATCCCCAGACCCCTCCCCGGGGTCCTAGATGTCAGGGCCTCTCAATCC
>NW_011495069.1:10738142-10738466 GCF_000754665.1 Bison bison bison | reverse complement strand
GACTAGACAAATCTTTGTTGGCAAAGTAATGTCTCTGCTTTTGAGTATGCTATCTAGGTTGGTCATAACTTTCCTTCCAAGGAGTGTCTTTTAATTTCAGGCTGCAGTCACCATCTGTAGTGATTTTGGAGCCCAGAAAAATAAAGTCTGACACTGTTTCCACTGTTTCCCCATCTATTTCCTGTGAAGTGGTGGGACCGGATGCCAGGATCTTCGTTTTCTGAATGTGGAGCTTTAAGCCAACTTTTTCACTCTCCATTTTCACTTTCATCAAGAGGCTTTTGAGTTCCTCTTCACTTTCTGCCATAAGGGTGGTGTCATCTG